>NC_025696.1:2950434-2951598 GCF_000633955.1 Camelina sativa | reverse complement strand
GAGATGAAGTGCTTTGAATGTAAAGGGATTGGACATTTAAAATTTGAATGTCCAAACATGGTGAAAGGAAATAATAAAGCATATGTTAGCTTTAGTGATTCAGAATCAGAGAGTGATGAGGAAGAAGAAGAAGGAGGAATGTTGAATCTTTTTGCATACAGTGCTAAAAGTGATGGTATAGCTGATGAAAGTTCCGATGATGATGAGGAAGAATCAATTACAAAAGAAAGCTACTGTGTTTTGTATGACAATTGGGTTCAGCTGTGTAATGAAAAGTTGTTACTTATCAAGGAAAAGCTGAAACTAGAAGCCCAAGTTAACATGCTGGAAGATAGGAAGCCTGAATTTTTAATCGGTGATGAACTTCCTCTTAATGAAAAGGAGCTGTTTGAGAGGAAATTGAAGAACTTACAGGAGATGTATGGTTTAGAAAAAGAAAAAGCAACAAGCCTAGAAAGAGAGCTGAATGAGAATCACAAGAAGATTAGGATGTTGAATAATGGTGGCAAGAAGCTTGATGAGATACTATCTATGGGAATTGTAGGATCTCAGCATCAAGGTCTGGGTTATCACAAAAAGGAGACTGTTGAGCTGTTGTCTCGTGATGAATCAGTAAGCTTCGTTAAGAGCAATGTAAATCATGAAGCTGAGACAAGTATTCTGGGAAAAGTGGTTCAACAGGAAGCCCCTGTAGCATCAACCAGGAACACACGACATCAACATATATCTTCGTGTGAGCGAAAAGGTTGGACTAAATCCAAGCGAGGACGAAGGGGTTATGAATGCTTTCATTGTGGTAAAAGTGGTCATGTCAGATCTTTGTGTTACAAGTTTAAGAACAAGATCAAGGAGCTTTGGATGGCTAGGAAGTGCTTTATCGATCCATCTCACTTTTGCAAAGTCTGGGTTNTTGGGTTGCTAAAAAGGATCTTTACAGTAAGGTTTCTGAACATAATGAGAAAAAGTATGATCAAGGTTGCAGAGAAACTGAGGAAATCAACCTATGTTGCAATCTCTCGAAGATAGTCACTGAAGATGATGTTGGGGTTGAATCTCAGGTTCTACAGAAGCATGTTGCAGAACCACCTGTACAAGAAAAAGTCACAACTGAATCAACTAGATCAAATAGTAATGATTGGAATGATGAATCATCAGGAGTCTTAG
>NC_025696.1:2944112-2948592 GCF_000633955.1 Camelina sativa | reverse complement strand
AATAGTAATGATTGGAATGATGAATCATCAGGAGTCTTAGCTACATCTAAACAGTTGCAAGGTCATAAGAATCAGTCTGCTGCAGTTGCATTTGTTGAGCAAACCGTTCGTCATGTTCAGCTGAATTCTCAAGGAGTGCTGCAACATTGTTTTGTTTCACAGGTTGAACCTAAGAACATTATAAAAGCTCTTGAAGATTATTTTTGATACAAGGCATGATAGGAAGCTTATTGTGTCCCCCTGCATATATGTCTTCATCCTTGTTTTTATATGAATGTGCACTCACGCTGGGGGAGTATGATGAGATGGTGATATTGGTGATGATGGTGATGTCATAGCTGAATGTAGCTGAGGCTTATGGTTTTGAAAGATTCTAGTATTATTCACATCTGGAGCTTGAGTTGTCACATTCAGATAAAAAGGGGGAGAATGAAAGCATGAAGACGTTCTGGTGCTACAAGGCTGTGTTGTAGGACTCTGGAAGATGTTTACGCGTCTTGAAGGAGTCACGGATATTGGATGACGTGGCAATACTTTTGAAGGCCTGTTAATTAGAGGACAAGATATTATCATATTGACTAATAGATTTGGACTTATCCTTGTTTAGGAAAGTAGGTCATAGGAGGGTTTCTATATATTGTATTATTGGACAAACATGTTGTTTGGCCGTTCAAGAAGAATTTTAGAGAACTAAGCGAGAAAGCTTTTAGGGTTCTTAGGGATTTTGGTTAGATTAAGAATTGGTCAGTGGCAAGTCGTGTTGACTGTGTGTAAATCTGATTAAACATATCTTGTAAGATTGTTTAAGTGATTCTTAATAAGAAAAGAAGTTCTTTTCTATATTGGCTGCATCTTCGTTTTTACAGTAGTCAGCTTCCTCTCTACGGCATCCACTCCACCACCGGTGCGGATCCCTTCTACTGGACGCGTGCCATTCTCGCATCCAGCCGTGGCACCGTCATGGAGCTAGGTATCGGTCCCATCCTCACATCAGGGCTCGTCATGCAGCTACTGACAGGCTCAAAGATCATTCAGATCCTCGATGAGGATCGCGCTCTGGCGCAGAAGCTTCTTGGCATTCTAATCGCCCTTGGTCAAGCCATGGCATATGTTCTTTCTGGAATTTAGGTCCTGTTGCGCAGCTCGGTGTAGGAAACGCATTACTCATCGTCCTCCAGCTTGTCTTCGCCGTAATCATCGTTATCTGCCTCGACGAGCTTCTCCAAAAGGGATACGGTCTTGGCTCAGCGACCTCCCTTTTCATAACGACCAACCTCTGCGAAAGCGTTATCTGGAAAGCGTGTAGCCCCGTCATCATCACACGCTCCTCTAGACCCGAGTTCGAAGGCGCTGTGGTCTCGCTCTTCCATAACCTGATAACCAAGTCCAGCAGCGTCCGACAAGCTTTCTTCAGGCAAAGCCTTCCAAACGTTACAAACTTGCTCGCAACGGTTTTGGTCTTCCTCATCGTCGTTTACATCCAAGGTTTCCGCGTTCTCTTGCCAGTTAGGTCAAAGGATCGCCGTGGTGGTCAAGCTAACTACCCGATCAAGCTATTCTACACCTCCAACATGCCTATCATACTCCAATCTGCGCTCGTCTCAAATATCTACTTCATCTCTCTGCTTCTTCACCGTAACTTCAGTGGCAACTTCTTGGTGAACTTACTGGGGCAGTGGAGAGACTCCGTACCAGCCGGTGGTCTGGCTTATTTGATCACAGCTCCGATAAGCTTGATGGATATGGCAGCTCATCCGTTCCACGCACTCTTCTACATAGTCTTCATGCTCTCTCTCAGTGACGTGGACTCAAGTCTCGGGATCCTCTGCTAGAGATGTGGCTAAACAGCTCAAGGAGCAGCACATGGTGATTCCTAGACACAGAGACTCCAATCTGCAAAAGGATATCAACCGTTATATCCCAACAGCAGCCGCCTTTGGAGGAATGTGCATTGGTGCGCTCACTGTTCTCGCTGACCTCACCGGAGCCATTGGCTCAGGGACCGGAATCTTGCTTGCCGTTACAACCATATATCAGCTTCTCGGTGCTTTTGACAAGGAAAAAGTCATCTAGTGAGGTCCTGCCTGCCTACACCATCTTGTTGAAACATCAATTACTTCCTAGTTAAGATCCAATTCCATGTAACTTTGGGTTAGTTTATATTCTGCGGGTGTTTTTGTCAATTAGTTAACCTTTGTTATATAAGTCGTTTACAGTCTTATGGAATGTTTATTACTTTTACAGAGTTATAGTTTTCTTCCACTGAAGGAAGAATTTCAATACATTGAAATTGCATACTTATGTTTCAATTACCTAAAACACGCTAACAAGTTGTTGCAAACAAGGCTCGCTCATTAGGAAGCATGCTCAAGCAGTCAAGCTTTAGAGATTAATTAAGAAAATAACCTACAATATACCTCTAATAGTACTTTACCAGTATNGGGGCAGTGGAGAGACTCCGTACCAGCCGGTGGTCTGGCTTATTTGATCACAGCTCCGATAAGCTTGATGGATATGGCAGCTCATCCGTTCCACGCACTCTTCTACATAGTCTTCATGCTCTCTCTCAGTGACGTGGACTCAAGTCTCGGGATCCTCTGCTAGAGATGTGGCTAAACAGCTCAAGGAGCAGCACATGGTGATTCCTAGACACAGAGACTCCAATCTGCAAAAGGATATCAACCGTTATATCCCAACAGCAGCCGCCTTTGGAGGAATGTGCATTGGTGCGCTCACTGTTCTCGCTGACCTCACCGGAGCCATTGGCTCAGGGACCGGAATCTTGCTTGCCGTTACAACCATATATCAGCTTCTCGGTGCTTTTGACAAGGAAAAAGTCATCTAGTGAGGTCCTGCCTGCCTACACCATCTTGTTGAAACATCAATTACTTCCTAGTTAAGATCCAATTCCATGTAACTTTGGGTTAGTTTATATTCTGCGGGTGTTTTTGTCAATTAGTTAACCTTTGTTATATAAGTCGTTTACAGTCTTATGGAATGTTTATTACTTTTACAGAGTTATAGTTTTCTTCCACTGAAGGAAGAATTTCAATACATTGAAATTGCATACTTATGTTTCAATTACCTAAAACACGCTAACAAGTTGTTGCAAACAAGGCTCGCTCATTAGGAAGCATGCTCAAGCAGTCAAGCTTTAGAGATTAATTAAGAAAATAACCTACAATATACCTCTAATAGTACTTTACCAGTATTTGAGTAAACTATGGCCTCATGTAGACCAAACCAGAAAACATATAACTTGATTGTTGATGGATTGATTACATACTACAAGTGAAACAGACAAGAGGAAGCAACTACCAAATTATATTCATTCATAATTCGTTTTTGTTATAATGAGTTTTTCGTTTTGTCTATATATCTAATCACATTTTAATAAAATAAATTACAAATAACATATATAATAAAAGTGAAACTATGAAATGATTTTGCCTTGTTCTGTGACTACTAATATGAACAAGTACTTTTGAAATATCTTTAGGTTAGAACGTTTCTACATGTTAAATGTCACTCACTTCTTGCATGTTTATACGAAACTGATATCAACAAGGACCACACTTCTTTCCTTGCTTTCCACTCTTATTTTTGTTGAAATAAAACTAAAGTCAATTCGGAATTGGAATCTTTAATATCGTATATGATATTATGATGATAAAGACAAAGGGCTAGATAGATTTTATCTGATCCACTTGTTTATAAATATGGATACGGAAAATTGTATTTCCTATGTAATTTGGGAACCGACTCTCTAAACACATCCTAGTCTCTATAAATACAGAACCTCTAAACTCTAAAGATCTCACAAAAGCAAAACAAACCAAAAAAGAAGAAGAGAAAGCAATCAATATATTTGATCAAAGAAGAAGAAGAAGCGATGGGTCTATCTACTGCACGCAAGCTACTCGTTGTTCTCCTGGTTACTGTGTTCGTCTTCTCCGGGAGTGCTGACGCCTGGAGCTGGAGTTGGGGTTCTGGTTCCAACGGGGGTTGGGGATGGAGCTCCGACAACTCTGGCGGTTCTTCTGGCTCGGCTTCTGGTGGTTCAGAAGACTCTAACTCGGGTGGTTCAAGCTGGGGTTACGGATGGAGCTCAGACGGAACAGATATTGACTGGGGTTGGGGAAGCAGCTCTGGCTCAAACCATTCTAGCGGTACTGGCTCTACACGCAAAAGTCACAGCCCTGGCCAAAATCACTCAAGCGGCACTAGCCCTACGCACAACAACCATAGTTCGGGATCAAACCACTCAAGAACGTTGGTTCTACACACAACAACCACAGCTCCGGCTCATCAAACCACTCGAGCATTGTCGGTTCTACCCACAACGGTCACAGCTCCGGGTCAAACCACTCAAGCATCGTTGGTTCTACACACAACAATCATAGCTCGGGCTCAAACCACTCAAGCATCACCGGTTCTACACACAACCACACGGTTCCAATAAGGAGGGGGAGAAAGATTG
>NC_025696.1:2931413-2937287 GCF_000633955.1 Camelina sativa | reverse complement strand
TGTGACTACTAATATGAACAAGTACTTTTGAAATATCTTTAGGTTAGAACGTTTCTACATGTTAAATGTCACTCACTTCTTGCATGTTTATACGAAACTGATATCAACAAGGACCACACTTCTTTCCTTGCTTTCCACTCTTATTTTTGTTGAAATAAAACTAAAGTCAATTCGGAATTGGAATCTTTAATATCGTATATGATATTATGATGATAAAGACAAAGGGCTAGATAGATTTTATCTGATCCACTTGTTTATAAATATGGATACGGAAAATTGTATTTCCTATGTAATTTGGGAACCGACTCTCTAAACACATCCTAGTCTCTATAAATACAGAACCTCTAAACTCTAAAGATCTCACAAAAGCAAAACAAACCAAAAAAGAAGAAGAGAAAGCAATCAATATATTTGATCAAAGAAGAAGAAGAAGCGATGGGTCTATCTACTGCACGCAAGCTACTTCTTGTTCTCCTGGTTACTGTGTTCGTCTTCTCCGGGAGTGCTGACGCCTGGAGCTGGAGTTGGGGTTCTGGTTCCAACGGGGGTTGGGGATGGAGCTCCGACAACTCTGGCGGTTCTTCTGGCTCGGCTTCTGGTGGTTCAGAAGACTCTAACTCGGGTGGTTCAAGCTGGGGTTACGGATGGAGCTCAGACGGAACAGATATTGACTGGGGTTGGGGAAGCAGCTCTGGCTCAAACCATTCTAGCGGTACTGGCTCTACACGCAAAAGTCACAGCCCTGGCCAAAATCACTCAAGCGGCACTAGCCCTACGCACAACAACCATAGTTCGGGATCAAACCACTCAAGAACGTTGGTTCTACACACAACAACCACAGCTCCGGCTCATCAAACCACTCGAGCATTGTCGGTTCTACCCACAACGGTCACAGCTCCGGGTCAAACCACTCAAGCATCGTTGGTTCTACACACAACAATCATAGCTCGGGCTCAAACCACTCAAGCATCACCGGTTCTACACACAACCACACGGTTCCAATAAGGAGGGGGAGAAAGATTGAGGTTACTGTGTGGAAAAACGGATACGGTTACACAGAATGGGCTACAAAGCATGCCCCATTCTACGTCAACGATGTTCTTGTTTTCACGTACAACAACAACAACAGTGATCAAACCCAAGCCAAGAGGAAGCACCACAACAACAACAAGAAGAACGACGTCTACTTGCTCCCAGACATGAAGAGCTTCAAGAGATGTGATGTGGCCAGAGGCAAGAAGTTGGCCGCACGAGGAGGTTCATCATGGGGCTTCAAGTTGCTTCTCCATAGGGTTCAGACTTACTACTTCGTCAGTGGAGACCACAACGGCTGCAACAACAACATGAAGTTCTCTGTCCACCCGATTCCACACCCTTCTTCTCACTAACTATAAATCCACTTGTGATCTTTCCTTTTCTATAAAGTTTAAACTTTACGTTAGTTTATATGAGTCATTTAAAGTTTTATGGAATGATTGCTACTTTTACAAAGCTTTTCCAAAGCTATATAGTTTTCTTCCACTGAAATAAGAAGTTCAATACATTGCAATTGCGTACTTATGTTACAATCACCTAAAACACGCTAACAAGTTGTTGCAAACAAGGCTCGCTTCATTAGGAAGCATGCTCAAGCTTTAGAGATAAAAGAAAATAACCTACAATACCTCTATTAGTACTTACCAATGTGTAATTAAACTATCGCCTCATGTAGACCAAACCAGAAAACATATAACTCCATTGTTGATGGATTGATTACATACTACAAGTGAAACAGAACAGAGGAAGCAACATTGTTCATCAAAACATGATCCGCATAATTCTCAAAAGACAAAGATCCCAGCTTACTGGCACGAGGCATAAGCCAAAGACATAACTTGTAGCTTATGAATATTTGTATGGAAGGCTTCAGATCTTAGAGAGCATCAAGGCAAGATGGCCATCTAAGACCTCGATTTCGCTGTATGTACCCAAAGAAGAAGCCAACCTTGCGCAGCCAACTGATGTTTACATTTGCCAAAAGAACCAGTAGAATATACAAAGTCAGAAGGAGTAGATACAAACTCCAAACGTAAAAGGAATCAATCATCTGAATTAAAAAAAAACAAAGTATTACATATTGTTGCTCTCCTCTGCTGACAACATTAACCTGAACAGCACGTTACGAATTCTGTCTTCAAACAGGGGATAAACAACGTATACCAAACAAGATCCGACTTTAATAGATATAGAATTCAACTTTTCATGCTAGTAAATTACGACGTTGGATATCAGTAGAAAGATATAAGATACAATGTTTTCATTAGCTTCGTAAAAGTGCCTCGTTGCAAATGAGAGTGTTACATAGTACATATGTAATACTAATATGCTAATATAGCAAATATATTCGGTAATATTCACATATTTCTTTTTTTATTAATTCTGATATACATTTCCTATAGTTTTCTTACTGTCCAGTTTATTGACTGTTGTCACTTGTCAAATACCAGAGCAACATATTATTCGAACCTTTATAACATCTCATCGAAACGAACATCCAGCACGTACACGCCAACTTTGAGTTTCTCATTTTAGTTATTAATGTTTGCCAAATATCTTGTGATAGCTAGAGGTCCGAGGACACTTAGATTTCAAGTACTCTGTAAAAAGGATGGATGTAACGTCCTCTATAGAAAACTACAAATCATCGAGCTGGATATTTCTGAATAGTTTTTGCCCATCCAGCCATATCCTAACCTAAAACTGGAATCCTCACGATTGCTTCGTTAGAAGACAACACCGACATTGACTAACGAGTACCGAAGTTGGTTTGAGTGTACGAAATGGAGTGGAAGTGGAAAGCAGCACGAAGTTCACCGAACCTTTTGTTCTTTATTTTTGTTTATTTTTTTAAATAGTAGTATGTCACACAATAACAAGTGAATCCAAGATCTAACCTTGTACGTCGAGCCTTTGTTTTTGTTACGTTTTAATAATGCTGTTGATGCATTAATCATTCACAAGAAGACAAAACTTTCTCATATTTTGTAAACTGCAAGAGACAACGCTTGTTCACTATATGGGAGACCATTTATAGGAGAGACACCCTAATTTCATATATAATATATACTGTACATACATAAGCAGACTACGTCACGCACATATTAATATATTCTTTTATTTTCTCCCATTATCCATGTAAGAGATAAATGAGATATATATACACTTAGGTATATATTATGCTAACAAATTTATCAAAAAATCGGGAAGGTTCGAGAATAACAATATATAGTACTAGAGATCAGATACTAGATGCATTCAGAAATAGTATAGAGTTAAATTAATTAAATCCGTTTTGTCTGTAAAAATGAGGTTTCTTGGTTGGTGTGGACTGTGGAGTAAGAAGAAGAGCAACGTGTGTGTATAATTACTGGTTACGGCTTGTCGGAAACCTAGTTGCGTGGGAACTCAGATTAGTAATTACGTTGTGCAATTACAGCTATCATTGTCACATGCATGGGTCTTTTAAGATGTGTATAAGTATAACTATGAGAATTAACTATTTATTAATCACTCAGCCTCCAGTTTTATGTTATATTTGTTCTTTAGTTTTAGTTATGAACTAAACAAATCTTGTAAAACCTTTGGAGACTTTGGAAAGCCAACAATTATTACTATTTTTATCCCCATTTCTATTAAAAGCATAAAACAACTATGTTAGGGAAATTTCTCAGAAATTGCATGAGACTATTTTGGAAGTGCATGTGCATAAAACTTAAAACGTTCATGTGCTTAAAACATCCCTTTGCGTTAATTTAGGGTTTTATCTTATCTAGCTAACAATTAAAAAGAAGTAGTAATGTAGTATTGTTTTTGTGATCTTAATATAATTGGCTCTTCTTGTGTATCAAGAGACCAAACTTTTTTTTAACTTTTTCCCGCTGTTGATCCCTAAAATGAGTTTATAAGTTATATTGAAGACTTAAATAAATTAATAATCTAACCTTAGATCTCTTAACTCAAAGGGACAACACTTATGTCTCTTTGTGTGTGTGTGAGACTATCAAACACAATAAATAAATTTATATATCTATTCATATTGGTATAAAATAAGAAGTTGTGACTCCTAAAATGTATCATATAAATAGAAACATTTTCCCTATAGAGACTACAACAAATACATACAGTAGAATACAGAAGAGAGAGATATTGAGATAGAGATGGAGTGTTCGAACATGAAGCAACATCAGTACGGTTCATACGCAGAGCCGAGGATCTCATTTTCTAGCGGTTTCGCAGCGACTAAGCATTATATGATAAAGTACAAGGAGGCACCAGCGTCGTCAGATGATTTTGAGTTCGGAGTCGAGAACTTCTCCATGACGACAGCAGATGAAATCTTCTTCGATGGCATGATCTTGCCTCTAAAAGAAGAAGTAAACACGACGAAGAGAATGTCAACTCTGAGGGAAGAACTGAGTGAAGAGGATGATGATTCGCCGAGAAGCAAATCAAAAGGGTCGAGTGGTTGGTGGAGAGAAAGATTAGGATTAGGATTCGTGAGATCCAAGAAAGATCACAAGAAAACTTCCTTTTATCACCATTAATTTTAGAAGCCATTCTTCAACCAACTGTTCTTTTTTCTTTTTTTCTTTTTCAATCGTTGTGTTAATGTTTTTTTTTTAGCTTCTTCTCTTCGTAGGGCTAATTTTTACTCTTTAATGTGTTTTCTCTGTTTTTTTTTTTCACTTCTTCACTGTTCCTCGCCGATGTAAAAATTGTTTGCGGTTGAAGAGTTTCTTCTATTTGTGTGTTTTGGTGCTTTTCTTTAAGGAGAAATTAATGACGACATAAATATCGAGTTTATTTTCCAACTTCTCATCGCCCCATACTTAATGAGAATTAACAAAAGCAACCTTTTCTACAACAACTCAGAGTCAGAGTATTCTCAACACTTAAATTTATTTTCTTTCTGTTTATGGCAATTTTAGTTGAAAAAGGGCATGTGTGACACGAATTAAACTCGTATTAAGAAAAAACAAATAATTTTGATTAGAGGATTTTAAAATCATACAAATTTGAAAAGAGTCCCATAGTGGTGAAACACGGGTGCATGTCAGGAAACGACGTCGTTTCCTAGACCTCGACCTGTTCGTCTCGGTGTTTACGCTTTTTCTGCAAATTCTGTTTCTGGTATCATCATTCATCATCATCATCAACATTTAAATTCCAATGGCGCATTTTAAATGTTTAATAATAATAATAAATCCGAGATCCGTAAATTCTAAAAGAGCTACTCAAATCAAAAGCTAACGGTCTTTGGAGCTTTCTCTTATCAAAAAGTTTGTTCCTTTTTTTGGGCATTAAAAAAATTGTTTCTTTTTTCTTTCTATCAGAGTGTCTGAAACAAATTCAATGTCTTTCTTCTGATCTTTTCATCTCTCTCTCTAATCTATATCTCTTTCTCAATCGAGGCAGCCATGGCCGAGGACCCTTCTTTCCTCCCCAAGGTACCTTATTTAACGCTTGTCCTGTTTTATATCTGCTCGTGAGTGGTCTGATCTGATTATGAGTTATCTTTAGCTGATTTGTTCTGTAGTTTTAGCTCCTTGTTGTTGTTCTTTAGCTGATTCTTTCCGGCATTGTAATATAAAAGATTCTGAGGGTTTTCTTGATTTTGTAATTTATAGAGACAAATCTTTGGGTACCCATTTGACTTAAACAAACAAACAAGCTTATTAACACGAGGGCGTATATAAATGTATTGTCTTTTGCAGGATAGTTTTGTCTTGAAGCTTCCTAAAAAGTCCTCACTTGTTTTGAGAATGGTCGTTCTCCTCTTTGTAATGGTCTGTGCTGTGTACATTTGCTCCATTTGTCTTAAACAAATAGGAGTCA
>NC_025696.1:2888208-2930852 GCF_000633955.1 Camelina sativa | reverse complement strand
GGGGGGGGTTTGAATGTTTTAGGGATGAATGTTCTTGCCACCCGGTTAGGTATTTTGCGATTCTCTCGATGCAGAGATCTGGTAGTGGCTGGTTTGAGACTTTACTTAACAATCATACTAATATAAGCTCAAATGGAGAGATCTTTTCGGTGAAAGATAGGAGGGCTAATGTTTCCACCATTTTTGAGACCCTTGACAAAGTCTATAATCTTGACTGGTTGAGTAGTGCCTCTAAGAATGAGTGCACTTCCGCTGTTGGCTTCAAATGGATGCTTAATCAGGTAAAGTTTCTGATATTCACGGACATTGTGACACATGTTTACTCTTTCTTACTCGTATGTTTTCGACTCTGCTTGAGTGCTTTCACAAAGAGATTGCTAGATTCCATCCTTGTCTATTGGTCACTGTTGCTTATAACTTTGTGAGTTTTAAAGTGATAGAATCTGGTTTAGATAAGAGCTACAATGTTTAAACTTAAAGAAGATATATGTTTGCTTTTGCAATATAGTTGTAAAGTTGAGAAACATGTTGCAGGGACTGGTCTTAACGAAAAAGATAAGGTTGTAGTTTTGAATGACCTCTTTCCTTCTCTCAGTGCTCTTCACCTATTAGGGAGACTATGAGGATATGTCATTTGTGAAAGAGACATGTTTTGTTCTATGAAGCTTTTTTGTGGCTCTGTTGATGTTAAAAGTTGGGACTGAGTAAAAGTCTAGGTTGAATGAGTCTCTGCGTAAAGGATGGAACTGAAGGATCCATCTAGCAGTAAATGAACCAGTAAATTTCCAAATCACTATATATCTTATGATGGATTTTGCATTGTAAACATTGCAGGGTCTAATGAAACATCATGAAGAGATAGTAGAATACTTCAAAACCCGAGGCGTGTCTGCGATTTTCCTATTCAGGAAAAACCTACTGCGCCGAATGATATCAGTACTCGCAAACTCTTACGATAGAGATGCTAAACTGTTAAACGGGACTCACAAGTCTCACACCCATTCGGCCAAAGAAGCTGAGATATTGGCGGGTTACAAGCCAATGATCAACACAACACTTTTAATAACCGAGCTGAAGCAGATTCAAGAAATGACTTCAAAAGCATTGACTTACTTTAACACCACTCGACACATCCTCGTCTACTACGAAGATGTCGTCAAGAACCTCACGGTGATATATTACATCTTTTCTTATAGAACTTAGTTACAGTCATTGGTTTGTACAACTATCTTACATGTGTTGAGAATGATGCAGAGACTAGACGATGTACAGGAGTTTCTAAAGGTCCCAAAACGTAAGTTAAAGAGTCGGCAAGTGAAGATTCATGGAGGTACATTGTCACAACATGTACAGAATTGGGAAGAGATTCAGACTACACTAAAAGGAACCAGTTTCGAAAATTTCTTACTCCAAGAACACCGCAAATGATTTTTAAGTTTTGTATATATTATCAAAACAAAACCTTGTAGGAAAATTTTGTTGTTTCTCTTTCTCTTTTTTTACCAATCTTCTTGTTCTTGCTATATGAATAGGCATTGATTTAAGAAATTGACCACAGAGCAAGATTTTTAGATATTTTGTCAACCTCAACAACCAGAAACCGGTTAGAACCGAAATTAATTTATGAGCCAACCAAGTATACCCGTCGAACCGGAAGGCTAATTCGAGATTGATTGATTTATACCGAATTAAACCAACCGGTTTATATATGATTTGGCATTGATCATAATTTTAAGCCACAGAGCGAGATTTTAAGATATTTTGTCAACCTCAATAACCCGAAACCGGTTAAAACCGAAATTAATTCCTGAGCAAACCAAATATCCTTGGATAACCGGAAGGCTAATCCGAGATTGATTGATTTAAACCGAAATAAACCAACTCAGGCGTGCGGGGAGTTCAACACATGTTCGATACAAATTTGTTGATTTCAACTAGAAGAAGCGAAATTGGGATTTGGGAATTAGCAACGTTTTGATAAATAAAAATGGTCACTTTGTAGCTGCAAATTGCAAAGACACACTGAGTGAGAGAGAGAGAGACAGAGAGTGAGAGAAGATGGAGGAGAAACGACGCGATTCTGCTGGAACCCTAGCTTCTGGTGGTAGCACTGGAGATACTCCGGCATCTGAGCCGATGCCGGCGACACGGCGCCGTGGCGGAGGTTTGAAAAGGAAAGCGAATGCTCTCGGGGGTTCTAATTTCTCATCTTCAACGCCGTCTAAGAGGATGTTGACGCGTGAGAAGGCTATGCTTGCGTCTTTTTCTCCGGTGCATAATGGGCCTTTAACTAGAGCTCGTCAGGCTCCGAGTAATTTGGTTTCGGCGGCGGATGGGGTTAAGTCGGAGCTTTTGAATGTTGCGGTGGGTACTGATGGTGGAGAGAAGCCTAAGGAGGAGGAAGAGCTTAATAAGGCGATCCGTGAGTGGGAGGCTTTGGAGGCTAAGATCGAAGCTGATTTCGATGCTATTAGATCTCGTGACTGTAATGTTCATGTGGTGCCTAATCATTGCGGTTCGTGTTCTTCTACTTCTTCCTGTTTTTTTTTTTTTGGTTGAGACTGTAACCAAATTATTCATCTTTTTCACATTTGTCACTGTTTTGCTTAGCAAATTTTGAAACTTTATGTGGATAGACTTTCCCAAAGTAGGCCAAGTAAAGAATTTGAGGTAGTCATTTTGGAAATTGGGAGAGATTTGGTTAGATTTTGGTTCTGGAACTCCTCTCACTGTGAATGTATATAATGGGTTTGATGCATTCGGGATTGAAGTAGAATGTGGATGCTCATTTTTATCATGTAGAGTCTCCATTGAAGAGCCCCAGGCTATGAACTGATGCTCCTAGTCCTTATCTTGTGGTAATGTTGAGTTAGAAAGTAATATGATATCTTAAGTTTAGATTTTGAGTTGTTGGTGTTGTTTAATTTTTACACAACTTTTCACTATCCCATTTTGAGTAGTCTGTAATTTGGGTTCCTGTTCTTCAAATTCTTTTGAAGGTTGGTTTTCATGGGAAAAAATTCACCCGCTTGAGGAGCGTTCATTGCCCTCTTTCTTTAATGGCAAGTTGGAAGGTCGCACTTCTGAGGTATATATGGAAATACGGGATTGGATCATGAGGAAGTTTCATTCCAATCCGAACATACAAATAGAACTAAAAGACTTAACAGAACTCGAGGTTGGAGACTCTGACGCAAAGCAAGAGGTGATGGAATTCTTGGACTACTGGGGCTTAATCAATTTCCACCCATTTCCACCAGCAGATACTGGTTCTACGGCTCCTGATCATGATGATTTAGAGGATAAGGAGTCACTGCTTAACAGTTTATATCGATTTCAAGCTGATGAGGCTTGCCCTCCTATTGTCCACAAGCCTCGTCTCACAGCACAAGCTACACCTTCAGGGTTGTTTCCAGATCCGGTGGCTACTGATGAATTGCTGAAACAAGAGGGTCCAGCAGTCGAATATCACTGCAATTCTTGTTCAGCTGATTGCTCTCGCAAGCGCTACCATTGCCCGAAACAGGTGTTTTATCTCTCTACTTATTCTCATTTCATCAATAGAAATGGATATTACTGCGTTCTTTTTGGTATTTTCTATAATCGTTTTATTTAAAACTTAAATGCTAATACTGAGTTTTTGACAGGCAGATTTTGACTTATGTACGGAATGCTTTAACAGTGGCAAGTTCAGCTCAGATATGTCATCTTCTGATTTCATACTAATGGAGCCTGCTGAGGCCCCTGGCGTTGGTAGTGGGAAGTGGACTGATCAAGAGACTCTTCTTCTCCTTGAAGCTTTAGAAATCTTCAAGGAAAATTGGAATGAGATTGCAGAGCATGTTGCTACAAAAACAAAAGCTCAATGTATGCTTCATTTTCTTCAAATGCCAATTGAGGATGCTTTTCTTGATCAAATTGACCACAAAGATCCAAGCACAAAAGACACGACAGATTTAGCTGTGTCTAAAGATGATAAATCTGTTCCAAAAGATACACCTGAAGAGGCAGAGAATAAGACACGTGTTGATGAAGATGAGACTATGAAAGAAGTTCCAGAACCAGAAGTTGACAATGAAGGAAAAGTCTCTCAGGAATCTTCCAAACCTGAAGAAGAAACTAATGAAGTGGAAGCAGACCAGAAAACACCCAAACTAGAAACCGTCACTGATGAAAGATGTCAAGAGGAAACTGACGAAAACATTGCTCTGAAATCTCTTGCTGAAGCTTTTGAAGATGTTGGTTATTCCTCCACACCTGAAGCCTCGTTCTCCTTTGCTGATTTAGGAAACCCTGTCATGGGACTGGTAAGTATTTTATGTAACACAGGAACTTTGCATTCATGGGGACTAAGATTCTTCTTAATTTACAAACGCACCCTCTTTCCTTTCTGATCTTGCAAGGCTTTTTATTTTTGTAGGCAGCCTTTCTGGTGCGATTGGCAGGATCTGATGTTGCTACTGCGTCAGCCCGGGCTTCCATAAAATCTCTTCAGAGTAATTCGGGACTGTTGCTTGCTACAAGACATTGTTACATTCTAGAAGACCCACCAGACAACAAGAAGGATTCAACTGAATCTAAAAGGTTTCGCAGTTATACGACGATCTTTCTCAACATTCTATATTTTTGTTCTGCTCTCAATCTTTTGGAGATATGGGTTGTTTTTTCTTAATCTAAAACTAGCAAGACATTTGCAGTGCGGATGCAGAGGATAATGATGAAAATGTCCATAAAGATGAGCAACCAGAAGAAAAAATCCAGAAAGCAGAAGACGTCTCCTTGAATTCAGATGATAGGGAAATGCCAGATACTGACACAGGTAAAGAAGATCAGAATTCAGTCTCTGAAGAAAAGCAACCTGGTTCTCGAACTGAAAATTCTACTACAAAACCAGATGCCGTACAAGAAAAAAGATCTAGTAAGCCAGTCACAACTGACAGTTCAGAGAAACCAGCGGATGTAATATGTCAATCACAGGACAAATGTTCAGGGAAGGAGCTTCAAGAACCTTTGAAGGATGGGAATAAGCTTTGTAGTGAAAATAAAGACGCCTCTCAAGCAACTGTCTCCCAGTCAGCGGCAGATGATGCTTCTCAGCCAGAAGCATCAAAAGATGTGGAGATGAAAGATACATTACAGTCAGAGAAGGATCCTCAAGATGTGGTCGAAACAGTAGGAGAGGAGGTTCAACAGGCGAAGGAGGAGGGTGCAAAGGATGTTCTTAGTACTCCAGACACGTCTGTTGTTCAGCAGCCCATTGGATCAGCTTCTGCAACGGAAAATGGAACAGCTGGTTCTCTCTCTCTCCCTCTCTCTCTACACATAAAAACTTTACCTGTACGGCATGATTCTTGTATATCTTATTGGTTTATTGTCTAAATGCTGTTTTGCAGGTGAAATTCCAAAGAAAGAAGGAAAGAAGGAGAAGGATGTTTGTGAAGGGACAAAAGACAAACATAACATCCAGAAGCTTAAGCGCGCAGCTATCTCCGCTATCTCAGCCGCAGCAGTAAAGGCAAAGAATCTTGCAAAGCAAGAAGAAGATCATATCAGACAACTTTCTGGATCATTGATAGAGAAGCAGGTAAGACATGGTTCATGTGTATGCAGGTTAGATTCTGTTTTGGTGCTTTATTGTTCAGAGTTGTAACGTAATAATGAGGTTTTTTTTTTATTCTGTATCTAAGCAGTTACATAAACTAGAAGCAAAGCTATCTATCTTCAATGAAGCTGAAAGCTTGACAATGAGGGTAAGAGAGCAATTAGAAAGGTCAAGGCAACGGCTATATCATGAAAGGGCTCAGATCATAGCAGCTCGACTAGGTGTCCCACCTTCAATGTCCTCAAAAGCATCGTTACCAACAAACCGAATCGCTGCAAATTTTGCTAATGTAGGTCCAAGGCCTCCCTTGGGCATGGCATTTCCCCGCCCACCAATGCCAAGGCCTCCTCCAGGTTTCACTATTCCTGGTTCTTTTGCTGCTGGTACAACAATGGCCGGAAGCTCAGACCCATCTCCAGGTTCAAACAATGTTTCTTCGGTTTAGTGGTCCTACATGATAGTGTTCAGATTTGCGGGGTAGCTCTTCTTGATGTTCTGTTTCTAAGCCAAGGTACATTATCCCACCTTTTGCGGCTTCAACCTTTGAGCTTGGTTTATTTTCTGGATATTTGTCGGACGTACGTAGGTGATGGTGATATTGAGAAGTTAGTTAGGGGGTTTAGACCCATCAATTAATGTTAAATGTAACTGTCAAATGAAACTTTCGGAGATATGTGAATGTGTTCTTATGGTTACTTTGAACTTTAATGAATTGTAACGTTGAACAGAGATATATGATTCCGCAAAAGGTCGTGGGAATGTTTTATGGATTATGGTTATACCCAAAAGCCTACATGTATTAAGAGTGTCCGATAATAAAATTCAGGTTCTTGTTTCTTCGACAAGATCTCTTTCATAGGGATTTTTAGATCACAGAGCTGATACAAACGTAATGAGTTAACAACTCCCGCCTTTTCCCTCTACGCATAAGAGTATAACCCCAATTGAAACCCGGTTGGATTATTTTCAAATCCTAAAAACCGATATGGTCCAAACTTCAAACGGCACACATGCAAAAGTAGTAGAGGCCAAATTAGAGAGAGACTACGGTTTTTTCTTGAAAGAGCAAATATAGATGATATATGGTAAGAGAAGAGACACGCTTTGCCCTAATTATAGTAAAAGTGTTATCATTTTGTCAGAACAGATGATGTCTCCTCCTTCATAGGAGAAAGCCTATTTCTTCAAGCTGTTTCTACAATTTCTCTCTCCCTTTCATTCTCTTTCTAACCTTGTTCATCAGGTATTCTCCAGATTCTGTTTCTATTGCGTTAAGGTTTTGATTCTGTGTATTTTGGTTTTTGCTTGAGAAACAAGGCTGTTGCGTCTAGGATCACCGGGGAGAAGGTTTCTCAACCGTTGAGAAACCCTTCACCGACAAAAACAGAGACAAACAATGGCGGAATCGCCGGTGGATTCACCTCCTGCTCCTGAAACCTCAAATGGCACACCGCCTTCAACAAATGGGACATCACCGTCAGATGGTTCATCGCCGCCTTCACCACCTTCTTTACCTCCACCGTCATCCGATTCTGCTCCTCCGCCAAATAAAGACGATGGCTCAGCTTCTTCTTCACCCCCGCCTGCACCGCCGAGTCAGGAAACCACACCTCCTCCATCGCCGCCGGTTGTAGCTAATCCGCCACCGAAAACTCCAGAGACTCCTCCTGCTCCACCTTCACCTGAAGGCTCAACTCCGGTAACGCCGCAGGCACCACCACAAACACCGTCGAACCAATCACCGCCTTTAGATAGACCAACTCCTCCTTCTCCTGGTGGTGCCAATGATGACCGTAACAGAAACAATGGTGGTAATAACAGAGATAGTTTCACTCCGTTACAACCATCTTCAGGGAACAGAACTACCGGTGACGGTGGCTCACCTTCACCGCCTCGGTCAAGTAGCCCACCTCGGAGTAGTGGAGATTTAGACTCATTGTTATCAGGGAAACATCATCCACAAGCCAACATTGGATTGATTATTGGAGTTCTTGTAGGAGCAGGGCTTTTGCTTATACTTCTAGTATGTATTTGCATCTGTTGCAAGAAGAAGAAGAAAAAGTCCCCTCAGGTCAACCACATGCACTACTACAATAACAATCCTTATGGAGCACCAACAGGTAATGTTATAGGAGCATAGATTAGAGTTTAGTATAACCGGAATTTGTAGTCTAATGGTGTGTGTGTTTAAGCCCATTAGTGTGCAAAAGAGTTAGACGTTAGATGCTAAAGGAGATGTTGCCTAGTGTAGGTAATGGTGGTTATTATAAGGGAACACCCCAAGATCATGTGGTAAATATGGCTGCTCAAGGAGGAGGGAATTGGGGACCAAAGCAACCTCTGTATGGTCCTCACAGTGGCAATTCCAACTTAACTGGTCCAAGTGCTACACCGTCGCCTCAAGCTGCGACTCTTGGTCACAACCAAAGCACTTTCACATACGATGAACTGTCTATTGCAACAGAAGGTTTTGCTCAGTCAAATTTGCTGGGACAAGGAGGATTTGGGTATGTTCATAAAGGTGTTTTGCCTAGTGGCAAAGAAGTTGCAGTGAAGAGTCTTAAACTTGGAAGTGGACAAGGCGAACGAGAGTTTCAAGCAGAGGTTGATATCATTAGCCGTGTCCATCATCGTCATCTCGTTTCTCTTGTTGGATATTGCATCTCTGGTGGTCAAAGGCTTTTGGTTTATGAGTTTATACCTAACAACACTCTTGAATTCCATCTTCACGGTACATTCATCTAACAGAATACTTGCTTCAATTAACACCTTGAAGTATGGTTTCTCTTTAATCAATAACTTGATTGAAATTTTAGGTAAGGGTCGTCCTGTTTTAGAATGGTCTACACGAGTAAAGATTGCACTGGGATCAGCTAGAGGTCTTGCATATTTGCATGAAGACTGTAAGCGCATATTTATCTCACACTGATGTAGCTACTATATATCTCGCTCTCTTTAGGATAATATAAGATTCTATATTTTACATCAATGGTAGGTCATCCTCGCATTATCCATAGAGATATCAAAGCTGCAAACATTCTTCTCGATTTCAGTTTTGAAACCAAGGTATATATTGACTCTTGCAGTACTACTTCTACTTTCATTTCCCTTGTTTTTGTTCCTTAGCTGAGTCGAAGTGTATTGATGTCTATTGTGTACTCAGGTTGCAGATTTTGGATTAGCTAAGCTATCTCAAGACAACTATACTCATGTATCCACTCGTGTCATGGGAACTTTCGGGTAAATAGCTTTTGTGAGCTTTCCTAAGTGATCAATTGCTTATAGAGCACTTATTCACTCGGTTTCATTTATCTTTCTTTGAGAACTTCAGATACTTAGCTCCAGAGTATGCATCAAGCGGAAAGTTATCCGACAAATCTGATGTTTTCTCATTTGGAGTAATGCTTCTTGAGCTCATAACCGGACGACCTCCAGTTGATCTAACTGGAGAAATGGAAGACAGTTTGGTAGATTGGGTAAGTCGTGTCCGCCTCTTCGCTTTACTTGTTTTATCTCCAAAACACAAAAACAAAATCTTACTATATTTTGTTGTTGTTGCAGGCAAGGCCTTTGTGTTTGAAAGCAGCTCAAGATGGAGACTACAGCCAATTGGCAGATTTGCGTCTAGAGCTAAACTACGATCAACAAGAGATGGCTCGAATGGCTTCTTGTGCAGCTGCAGCAATCAGACACTCAGCAAGAAGACGTCCTAAGATGAGCCAGGTTTAAAAACTCAAAACACTTCTTTAATCACAATCTTGATGATAAAAATGTGCCATACTAATGAATCTTGAAACATGTGTATATATATATGAATGAAAGATTGTACGAGCACTAGAAGGAGATATGTCAATGGAGGATCTAAGTGAAGGAACAAGACCAGGACAAAGCACGTACTTGAGCCCAGGAAGCGTGAGCTCGGAGTATGACGCTAGCTCGTACAGTGCAGACATGAAAAAATTCAAGAAATTGGCTTTAGAGAGCAAAGAGTATCAAAGCAGTGAATATGGTGGAACAAGTGAGTACGGCTTGAATCCGTCTACTTCAAGTAGTGAAGACATGAATAGAGGTTCAATGAAACGCAATCCTCAGCTTTAAAAAGAACACACACTAACACAAACACTTGTCATAATATTCACTTTCTTCTCTCTTCCTTTTGGCTTTTTCTTTTTACAATGTTTTCTTCATTCTGCGTCAAAGTTTTGACAGTTTGAATTATGATGTTATTAGGAGTGTGATATTTGACCAGAGAGATTAGTTTGGTTTTGTTGAAATTTATATATAGTACAAAGCCTTATTCCACCATTACCACGTTAATTATGGTTTTATAATCAAGGTTTTTATTATGTAATCAATGTTGTATTAAAAAATCCAAACATTTAACAAAAAAATATCATATTAACAATAACAAGTGTCACAATTCACAAACGTAATTTAATAATTTTTTTGTAATCTTTTTATTTTGGGTAATCGATTAATGAAAAAATTGACCCAATGGGCCGATTCGAAAAAGTTGTCTTCTCTCATCTCTCTCTCTCTCGATCCCACAGTTTCTGAGTTCTTCTTCTTCTTCTTCTTCTCCTGGGTGGGACTCAAAACATTTATAGAGATCTTTCTTTCTTCTCCCGCATTTTGAGTGTAGCTAAAAGGTTGCAAAAGCGAGATCTGAGTGACGGAGTAATTCTAAAGGGAGATCAGCAATGGCGCAACCTCTCGTGAAGAAAGACGATGATCACGACGATGAGTGTATGCTTAATTCCCTTATAATTTCAATTGATTCTTTTGTTTCGAATTTTTTTGGTTTATGAAGTTTTAGATCCAGATATTAAGCTTCTAGATCTGTTCGTTTCGATATATGATTTTGCACAGTCGGTGTATTTGTGATTATTGGTTGCGTAGATCTACAATCTCGAGTACCCACCCAGACTGTTGTGTGTTTTGTGATAATTACATACATTTTTTAGTTTTGATCAACGATCCCTGTTTTTAATTGTTTTATTTTTTGCTTATTTACAATATTGGATCAGTGGAGTATTCTCCATTCATGGGAATTGAGAAGGGAGCTGTACTTCAAGAGGCTAGAGTCTTTAATGACGCTCAGGTTGATCCTAGAAGATGCTCTCAGGTCATCACCAAACTTCTTTATTTGCTTAACCAAGGGGAGTCATTCACCAAGGTTAGTGTCCCTGACCCTTCTTATCCCTTCCCGATGGTTGTTTGTTTGATATGGGTGTGAATTGACAAGTTTTCATTCTGTTTTCTTATGCAGGTCGAAGCAACGGAAGTTTTCTTTTCAGTTACAAAGCTTTTCCAGTCGAAAGACACTGGTTTGAGGAGAATGGTCTACTTGATCATTAAGGAGTTATCTCCATCATCGGATGAGGTTTGCAAATCTTACTAAAAATTTTAATACGAAAAATCATGGCGCTTGTTTGTAGGTTTAATCTTAAGATATGTTGTTTGTTTTTTTTTTCACCCATAGGTTATCATTGTAACAAGCTCCTTGATGAAGGACATGAACAGTAAAATTGATATGTATCGAGCTAATGCTATCCGTGTCCTCTGCCGGATCATTGACGGAACGCTTCTCACTCAAATTGAGCGATACTTGAAACAAGCCATTGTGGATAAGAATCCCGTTGTTTCTAGTGCAGCTTTAGTCAGTGGGCTTCACTTGCTAAGGGTACCTTTTACACCCCAAAACTATTATTAGGTTGTTTCTGATTTGTGATGTTATGCTTATATTCTTATATTGTCTCTTACAGACAAACCCAGAAATTGTTAAAAGATGGAGCAATGAAGTTCAAGAAGGTATTCAATCCAGATCAGCCCTTGTTCAGTTTCATGCCTTAGCTTTGCTCCATCAGGTTAGTTTCTTGCATTGGTATTAACGAAGTCAAATTTGGTTTATGTTTCTGCTCTTTGTTTAATTAAATAGCCGCTGAGAAGAAGTATCATGAAAATAGAGAGGTTACTATGATTATTGAACTAGAAACACACACAATAAGTTTTATGTATCGGCATCATAACTATTTATCATGATCATTTCCAGCAACTTTATTTTCTTTGTGAGGTTCAATCTGTGCCTGAAGTCTGTCTCTGATACTGCTGATTCTAGCATATGTAACTTTTTAGGTTGGAAGGCCAACATATTATGTGCCTAAACTTGAAGTTGTACTAGTTAGCAAATGATATGTATCGCTGCTGTTACAAAAATAATGCCAACATAATATGCTCTCCCTCTTTATTTATAAAGGTAGTGAGAGTTAATCTAATAGTTGTTGAAAATCAATTTTCATGTTCAGATACGCCAAAATGATCGCTTGGCTGTTAGCAAGTTGGTTGGTGGCTTGACCAGGGGATCTGTCCGCTCTCCTTTGGCTCAGTGTCTTTTGATACGTTACACCAGCCAGGTTACTCCTCTCGTCTGTTTGATCATTTGATATGTGGATGAAAATATTTGCGTTATTTAGCTTTAGTTTCGATTATTCAGGTTATCCGTGACATGGCCAACCACGGTCAATCTGGAGAACGTCCGTTCTATGAATTTCTGGAGAGTTGCCTCCGCCATAAAGCAGAAATGGTGATCCTTGAGGCTGCCAGGGCGATCACTGAGCTTGATGGTGTGACAAGCCGAGAATTAACTCCAGCAATCACTGTTCTCCAGCTCTTTTTGAGTTCCCCCAGACCAGTGTTGAGATTTGCTGCTGTTCGGACTCTGAACAAGGTTTACAACGCTTTCTTAGATCAAAATCTTCATAAAGAAGAATTCTTTCAACTCTTGTCTTTGTACATTGAGAAACATCGAATTGATGTTATGTTTTTCTGGGTAGCTCCATCATTTAACTGGACACTAAACACAAGTTTGAACCACAGGTTGCAATGACTCATCCTATGGCTGTCACCAACTGCAACATTGATATGGAGAGTTTAATTTCTGATCAGAATAGAAGCATTGCTACACTCGCAATAACCACACTCTTGAAAACAGGGAACGAATCTAGTGTAGAACGCTTGATGAAGCAGATAACTAATTTTATGTCAGATATTGCTGATGAGTTCAAAATTGTGGTCGTGGAAGCTATAAGATCGTTGTGTGTGAAATTTCCACTGAAATACAGATCCTTGTAAGTGAAGTCTTAGGGTGTTTTTTATTTGTAGTTTCTTTTTCGAGCATTGCTATTCTTTTGAATGATTGAAATATGTTACAGTGTCTCTATAGCATTTGGCTTATGATTAATCTGTCACCTTTTTATTTATAGGATGACCTTCTTAAGCAACATTCTTAGGGAAGAAGGTGGATTTGAGTATAAAAGAGCAATAGTGGATTCTATTGTGACCATTATCAGAGATATTCCTGATGCGAAAGAAAGTGGATTGCTTCATCTTTGTGAATTCATTGAAGATTGTGAATTCACATATCTTTCAACACAGGTAAATTGTTTTATCCAACACCCGTCTGTGGTTGCTATTAAAAACTGCTTATGTGATATTTAAATGTGTTTTGTCGCGTAGATCCTTCATTTTCTGGGAATTGAGGGACCTAACACCTCAGATCCAAGCAAGTATATACGATATATTTACAACCGTGTGCATCTTGAAAATGCCACTGTCCGGGCTGCTGCTGTTTCCACACTTGCAAAGTTTGGGTTTATGGTTGAATCCTTGAAGGTATGTGTAGTTATCTTGCTAACCATTTTTTCTCGTTTTATTTCTTTGACTGATAAAGAGCATAATCAATGGATGCTTGGCAGCCACGGATTACCATTCTGTTGAAGCGCTGCATCTATGACAGTGATGATGAGGTGCGTTCCTAAATATTGCTGTTTCTGTATGTCTGTTGTGTCCCCTTGAGTCGGTTGTATCATTGAACATACATGCATGTGTTTCCCTTTGTTAACATTTTCTGGGGTGAGAAGCATGCAAGTCATTTCATGATTCTTTCCTTGATTATGAGTTGCGACCTCTTTTTATCTTAAGGTCCGTGATAGAGCAACACTATTTTTGAGTGTTCTTGGTGGTGATGGTACTGTTGACACTGATCAAGAGACCAAGGATTTTCTGTTTGGTTCCCTGGAGGTTCCTCTGGTCAACTTGGAAACTAGTCTGAAGAATTATGTGAGTTATCATCCAATTCTCAGTTTTCTAGTTTTCATATCCTTCTTAGCACACCAGTTATCTTAAATCTTTGATCATGCAGGAGCCCTCTGAAGAAGCTTTTGATGTCAACTCCGTGTCTAGGGAAGTTAAATCCCAGCCCCTTGCAGAGAAGAAAGCCCAGGGTAAAAAGCCCACTGGTCTTGGTGCACCACCAGCTGCACCTGCTTCTGGTTTTGATGGCTACGAAAAACTTCTCTCATCTATTCCAGAGTTTGCCGCCTTTGGAAAAGTTTTCAAGGTTAGGGCTGATTTTTCTTCTGTTTCACTCTAATCTTTTGGCTTACCTTGTTTTGCTTTAACTTGTACTTCCTTTTTTCAGTCTTCTCCGCCTGTGGAGCTAACTGAACCAGAAACAGAATACGCCGTCAATGTTGTAAAGCATATCTATGACAGTCATGTGGTGTTACAGTACAACTGCACTAACACAGTCCCAGAGCAATTGTTGGAGAGGGTACTGAACATTGGTGTAAAGCATTGCTTTATCTTATCCTTACGTTCCTCATTTCACTAATTTTGGAATGGTTTTGTAGGTCAATGTCATTGTAGATGCTTCAGAAGCAGAGGAATTCAATGAAGTAACTTCAAAGGCCCTAAACTCACTTCCTTATGATAAGCCTGGTCAAGCCTTTGTGGTTTTTAAGAAGCCAGCAGGGGTCCCTGCTGTTGGAAAGTTCTCCAACACATTAACTTTCGTTGTTAAGGAGGTACATGTTGAACAGGCTTTTCACTTCCATCTTTTTATTTCGCTAAAATGTTGTTCAAAGAATCTCATAATACTTTGTGGAGAACTCTGGTAATCACTGACGCATTTGAAGAGGAAGTTCTAGAATGACTCTAATTAATCACAGAGACCAAAAGAAAACAATATGACTAGTTTGTTCGTGCTTAATCAGGTTGACCCAAGCACAGGTGAAGCCGATGCAGATGATGATGGAGTAGAAGATGAGTACCAGCTGGAGGATCTTGAGGTTGTAGCTGGAGATTACATGGTGAAAGTGGGTGTCTCCAATTTCAGGAATGCATGGGAAAGCATGGATGAAGAAGATGAGCGTGTAGACGAATATGGTCTTGGCCAAAGAGACAGCTTAGGAGAAGCTGTAAACGCTGTCACCGATCTTCTTGGCATGCAGATTTGTGAGGTTAGTCTCTTCCACTTTTTTCTCATAGTCGATAGAGAAACTACTAGACTTGACCCACTGAGACTTGAGGGCTAAGATTATTGTGGATAAAGTCTTTTTGAGTATATGAGCATTTGTTGTGTACCCGGAAATTGAAACTGACGCTAGAGATGCAAATGGCAGGGAACGGAGACAATTCCGACCAACGCAAGGTCACACACGTGTTTATTGTCAGGTGTGTATATAGGGAATGTGAAAGTGTTAGTGAGGGCACAGTTTGGAATGGACAGCTCAAAGGACATTGCAATGAAACTGACAGTTAGAGCTGAGGACGTTTCTGTCGCAGACGCCATTCACGAGATTGTTGCCTGCGGTTAAAAACCCCTCGCGTTTCTACAAGAGTGTTGTTATTCCTGCAGCTAAAGATTTTCCAATTACCCAACCTCATAATACATGAACTATTATAAATAGTATAGTGTTTTCTTCTCTTGTTTTTTGTCCCTACATCCATTTCTGTCAAATACTGTGGAGGTTTCTCTTTTATAATTTGACGATGCTTTTTGATTTCTTATTTCTCGTTTTTTTCTCGCCAAGTGAATGAATACATACAGAAGTTGGAAACTGTACCGTGCAAGTCTAACCAAATAAGCTAGACCTTCTCCATTAAGCTAACCAACTTAGAAAGTTGTAGAGCTGTATCCAACTAACGGACTAGTAGAGTTTTAACATTTAATTTCAACTCAAGAGATGGTAGTTACGACTGGTGAAAACAATTGATTACAGAATTCACATTGAGGAGCGAAATAAATAACAAGTAATGCCGTTTAGGAGTTTTAGTAAAGGAGAATGAAGAATTAATAAATCAAAAGCACATTACAACAACAAAGGGGAAGTTTGATCCTTCTAACCACTCCACTATTTCAAACCAAACACCTTCCGTTCTTCTTCCACAAACAGACCTTACCGGCTTTTACTTTCGACTACAGAATATATTAACCAACCACCACAACTGGAGACATGACTCCTACGTTTGTTAATCATCTTCTTCAAATCACTCTTCTGTGCCCTCCAAACGCCCATATCTGTGTATTTCAATGAAAATTCACATATTTTCTCAAATTTTCTTACATCTCCGATGATATATGGTTTGTTGCTTATCTTAATTTCCCATCTCATTCAAATCATAACATGATATAATAAGTAGAGAGACACTAACCTTTAGATTTGAATCCCAACTTCCTGTACACAAGGCACTTCCATCTGCTGACAACCCCAAACAGCTTATCCGATTCTTGTGTGAATCCTGCTGTAACCCCAAATCCAATACAACCTGCCAGAAATGCCCTCACATTACAATGACAAACCTTACAATGAATGAAAACAACTCTCACCACTCTTCCTCAACATTAATTTAGCTTACCTCTCCCAAGAGAGTATCCCAAACGTAACAAGTGTTGTTGCTCGCGTAGCCAGCGAAAAGTAGTCTCCCAGAGACTGAGAATGCTATGGAGGTGACTGGTACGTTCTCACCATCACCATGTGGCTGATAAACCTGGAGTTGGTGACCAGTCCTAATGTCATACAGCCTGCATGTTCCATCGTCTGATCCAGTCCCAAATCTATTCCCATCCGGAAAGAACTTGACAGTATTGACATCTCCCTCGTGCCCATGAAAGGTACGCACTGCTCGGCTTGCAGCACGACTGTCCCACAAGCGTGCTGTGGAATCGCATGAACCAGATATGAACGAGTTTGGGTTTGACCCACTGATTGAGACACTGAAAGAAATAGGACACAATCACCGTGTAAGAGGGCATAAGTTTAACTGACTCTTAATATATCAAACCTATACGCTAATTCAAACGCTCGATCCCAATGGAATAATTCTGGATGATAAAGTAGGTATCAAATCTATGCTAATTTGGAAAACAAACCGATACAATAAGCCAAGGAGACGAAAGCAACATCCATACCTTAGTACGTCAGCAGTATGTCCAGACTGAAATTCACCACCAAAAACAGAAGTTTTGAGACCAGTAGTCACATCCCATAAGATACATGTTTGGTCACCTGAACTGGTGATTAGGTGGGCATCCTCATTAGGGACATACTGACAGCACGAAACATACCCCTTGTGACCACTAAGCATTCTTGAAACTGGTACGGTTCCATCCTTGTCCGCGGTTGAGCTAAGACTGAAGATAGAACACACACTGTCTAACCCACCACAGGCAACCGACTGACCATTTGGAGAGAAAGCACATGTCATAACCCACGCACAAGGGAGTTTAATAGCATGAGTTTTCTGACTCGTTAGAGCATTCCACACGATTAATCTCCCATCTTGAGATGCACTGACAATCCGGTTCCTCTCCGGTGTCCAATCCAATGAATAAACCTGTAAAATTCCACATGTTAACATCTACAAGCTACCTCATC
Organism: Camelina sativa; assembly: GCF_000633955.1. NCBI lineage: Eukaryota > Viridiplantae > Streptophyta > Magnoliopsida > Brassicales > Brassicaceae > Camelina > Camelina sativa. The sequence continues at coordinate 2,913,533 of NC_025696.1, read as the reverse complement.
TAAATATTGTAAATCAATAATCATCAGCTAAGCTAAGTAGCAAACATTCACAATATCCACTCTCCTATATCTATATCTCCGCAGGATCTTAACCAAATCCCTCTGTACTCTTCAAACATGGAAACTAGTAACATCTAATAGTTCCAACACAAAATTTTCCAAAATGGAAGCTAATAATTCCCCAAAATGGAAGCTTTCTAGTTGCCCTTTTATCACAAGCTACAAAAACTCCATAAAGAAGCATACTTGAAGGAGAGAGACACAAAAAAGATTGGAACTTTTGAGTCACCTTTCCGGTATGTCCCTGAAGAGTACGACAGCAAACCAGATCCGTTGCTCCGAAGCTCACCGGAGTACGTCCTTGCGCCGCAGAATACCTCGCCACTGCCAAAATTGAATCCCAATTAGAGAAAACGAAAACGAGAGAGTAAGAGCAGAAGAAGAATAAAAATCCCCAAACCATCGGTATCGAGGAGCTGAAGGCGTCTCTGTCTAAGCCTATCACGGAGGTTATTAACGGTCTCCGTAGCGACGGCGTGACGTTCTTTGAGATCGGAGACAGACATTAACGGGGGTTCAGACTTAGGCTTCTCCGTCGCCGATCAAAGAAAAAAAGGGGAAATTTTTGAGAGACTAGAAGAGAAGAAAGTTCATGATTGAGAGAGAGAGAGAGAGAGAGAGAGAGAGAGAGAGATCAAACCCTAGAATGAGTGGATTTGGTAAATTACGTTGGAAAAAGCTGAAGAATAAGAAGAAGAAGAATGAGTCAATACACACACACAAACACGCTCTCGCTTGTTGAACCTTGTTGATGGCTTAGCTCTGAGTCTGACCTCAACACACAAAAGAGAAAGAGAGAGAGAGAGAGAGAGAGTCAATTTGACATTGACTGTTCCTATTTTGCTGATTAAAAGTGTACCACAATTACAATTACTACACGGCGTCGTTTAGGAACCTTTTAGATTCTTTTTTGTTGCTCCTTTAAATATTATTGATTCTTTGTTATTGATTTTGGTTTTGATTGATGATAATTAAGCATATTGATGGAATGATTTTTTTTTAGTTTTTAGGTTTTTGATTGATACTTCTTTTTTTTTTACATTCGTTATTGGATGCATAAATTAATAATACTGTATGCTGCAAAATTTAGGTTTTTTTCTGATTAACAAAGATTGTGAAACTAGCTAGGGTAAAGAAAAAGAAAACATTGGTTTTATTATCTCATTGAACAAATCATAAAATCAAAAGTAGACGAAGATCATCATCTTCATCATCATCATCTACATTGATCAAGAAATCGAAAAAGAAAACCAATTCAATGATTAGATCATCATCTACATTGATCAAGCAATCGAAAAGAAAAAGGCAAACCACACACTAAAAGAAAAAGCAAAGAAAGCTGCTTAATGTTTTTTTGATTCCATGATGCGCTCATTCAAAAGCCCATTGATTCTCCTTGCGAACCTCTTCTTCTTCCTCAGGTGTAAAATCATTCTTAATGTTGAAGTGTGTACGAATCTGGTCTGGAGTTTTGCCCGTGATCATATCAGCAACAGTTTGGCACGTCAGGTCAAGCAAGCTTGCGATGTTCAGGTAGTTCGCAGCAAGAATGAGATCAAAGATCGTGGATTGATCTGTTTCCATGAACTCCTTATCCCAGGTCTTGAGTTTCTCCTCGGGGATAGGGTTAGCTTCATCGACGTGGTGCTTCTTGCAGTACTCCATCACTAGGGCAAGAGTCTTGCTCGTCACGTTAGCAAGAGGGATCTCGGTTTTGGCGCAATCGTCTTCAACCATATGCGCTATGGTCTGCGATTGGATCGCGACCTCTTCTTCAACCTCGAACGACTGGCCATCGGAGCTCTTCAACATGATCATCTTCTTCGTCGTCGACATAGTTTGTTTCTTTTCTCTTTGTGAAAGCGAATTTGATGAGAAAAAGTTTTAAGAATTGTAAGGTAATGAAGTTGTGAACCCTATGCGTCGTATTTATAAGCCCTAAGGCTAAGAGTCGGTCAAATCAACCATTCCTTTTTTCAGATGGATTTAGTTCCTTTTAACAAAACTAAAAAGGCAAATAATCCTTTTCAGAAAAGGTAATTTCACTGGAGTCAACCGAGATAAACCGGGTCAATTTTACATTATGGTAGGTTTGACTTAAATCCTTTTTTTTTTACCTCGAGAATTCTAGAACTTTCAGAGTCCGGTTCAGGTAAATTTGGTGGAGTAAACCAACTTGGAAATTATCTAAGCTTAACTAAAATATTCAGATCCATAAGAATGCAAAAAGAAGTCTAGTGGAAATAGCCGTTAACAGCAGACTAATATATAATCCAATTTTATTATGGAGTATAGAATTGAGTGTAACTATTATATAAGACTAATAACAACTTGATTACACGAATAGAAAGGAGGGAGAGGAAAGATCAAGAAGGTAAGAGTAATTAATCAAATTACCCCAAGAGCTAATTGAGCCATTACATATTTACATGGAAGATTAATTAGGAACATAAAGATGAGTAGAAAAGATAGAGAAGAAGAGGCATTTGGTTCAGTTGCTCCACTCTTCTTCTCTACTTTGTCTGAGCTCACATACTTGTTCACTACTGCTTTACTTCCTGCTGCTCCTCATCCTCCTCCTCCCGGATAGATGCAATTGTTGTAACCTAACAAATTCAAGTTCAAGATAATTAGGAAAAACGAAAAAATGCCTAAACATATTATATGTCCCTGGGCAAACTAAAAAAAAATGCCTAAAGAAATGATCAATGACTAAACCAAACGTATAATGCATTTGTGCTATATATTGAGGAGCAATGATCAATGACTAGGTTTTTGTTACAATGTTTTACATGACACTNTAAATCCTTTTTTTTTTACCTCGAGAATTCTAGAACTTTCAGAGTCCGGTTCAGGTAAATTTGGTGGAGTAAACCAACTTGGAAATTATCTAAGCTTAACTAAAATATTCAGATCCATAAGAATGCAAAAAGAAGTCTAGTGGAAATAGCCGTTAACAGCAGACTAATATATAATCCAATTTTATTATGGAGTATAGAATTGAGTGTAACTATTATATAAGACTAATAACAACTTGATTACACGAATAGAAAGGAGGGAGAGGAAAGATCAAGAAGGTAAGAGTAATTAATCAAATTACCCCAAGAGCTAATTGAGCCATTACATATTTACATGGAAGATTAATTAGGAACATAAAGATGAGTAGAAAAGATAGAGAAGAAGAGGCATTTGGTTCAGTTGCTCCACTCTTCTTCTCTACTTTGTCTGAGCTCACATACTTGTTCACTACTGCTTTACTTCCTGCTGCTCCTCATCCTCCTCCTCCCGGATAGATGCAATTGTTGTAACCTAACAAATTCAAGTTCAAGATAATTAGGAAAAACGAAAAAATGCCTAAACATATTATATGTCCCTGGGCAAACTAAAAAAAAATGCCTAAAGAAATGATCAATGACTAAACCAAACGTATAATGCATTTGTGCTATATATTGAGGAGCAATGATCAATGACTAGGTTTTTGTTACAATGTTTTACATGACACTATACTATTGGTAGGCAGGTGACAGTTTAAGGGGAGAGAAAACTTACTAGGATTCTGGGAGGGGACTATTGCGGTATTAGAGAAATCGCATTCCGTAGGCTGTTTAGGAGATTTCTGAAAATACATATTCATGGCATAGGNCTCTTCTTCAACCTCGAACGACTGGCCATCGGAGCTCTTCAACATGATCATCTTCTTCGTCGTCGACATAGTTTGTTTCTTTTCTCTTTGTGAAAGCGAATTTGATGAGAAAAAGTTTTAAGAATTGTAAGGTAATGAAGTTGTGAACCCTATGCGTCGTATTTATAAGCCCTAAGGCTAAGAGTCGGTCAAATCAACCATTCCTTTTTTCAGATGGATTTAGTTCCTTTTAACAAAACTAAAAAGGCAAATAATCCTTTTCAGAAAAGGTAATTTCACTGGAGTCAACCGAGATAAACCGGGTCAATTTTACATTATGGTAGGTTTGACTTAAATCCTTTTTTTTTTACCTCGAGAATTCTAGAACTTTCAGAGTCCGGTTCAGGTAAATTTGGTGGAGTAAACCAACTTGGAAATTATCTAAGCTTAACTAAAATATTCAGATCCATAAGAATGCAAAAAGAAGTCTAGTGGAAATAGCCGTTAACAGCAGACTAATATATAATCCAATTTTATTATGGAGTATAGAATTGAGTGTAACTATTATATAAGACTAATAACAACTTGATTACACGAATAGAAAGGAGGGAGAGGAAAGATCAAGAAGGTAAGAGTAATTAATCAAATTACCCCAAGAGCTAATTGAGCCATTACATATTTACATGGAAGATTAATTAGGAACATAAAGATGAGTAGAAAAGATAGAGAAGAAGAGGCATTTGGTTCAGTTGCTCCACTCTTCTTCTCTACTTTGTCTGAGCTCACATACTTGTTCACTACTGCTTTACTTCCTGCTGCTCCTCATCCTCCTCCTCCCGGATAGATGCAATTGTTGTAACCTAACAAATTCAAGTTCAAGATAATTAGGAAAAACGAAAAAATGCCTAAACATATTATATGTCCCTGGGCAAACTAAAAAAAAATGCCTAAAGAAATGATCAATGACTAAACCAAACGTATAATGCATTTGTGCTATATATTGAGGAGCAATGATCAATGACTAGGTTTTTGTTACAATGTTTTACATGACACTATACTATTGGTAGGCAGGTGACAGTTTAAGGGGAGAGAAAACTTACTAGGATTCTGGGAGGGGACTATTGCGGTATTAGAGAAATCGCATTCCGTAGGCTGTTTAGGAGATTTCTGAAAATACATATTCATGGCATAGGCTGCGTGTGAGGCCACATTGTTTGGCTCGAAACAAACTCCTCCTAGCTGTATCGGGCCACAGTCTATTCCTTGTCCACACGCCCAATCCAAGCTTGACTGCAACTGATCATCCGTCGCACCCATCTTGGGTACACACCACCCTGTTGACGTCACTTTCCCCAATGGCGTCTAATTATATGATCATCAAGACATCACCTCATATATGTTAAAACCTCTATTATTTATCCGCATCTGCATTACATGTCTTCCTTTTTGGATCCCCTGTTTGCTCTGATCAGATTGTAACCGTTTAAGATCTGGTATCATCAGTTGCTCAGGTTCTGTAGATTCCCTTGTTTGGGCTAAGTTTCTCATCCTCGACTATATATCTTTGTTAGTTAGGGGATTGAGCTTTGGTTAGTGCTTGGTTTAGAACATTTAGAATTAAGGCTTGTCCTAGCTTAATTACTTGTTCTATGTGGCGTTGAAAGGTTCAAGTGGGTTTAGATTATCTTACGGTTACATCCCGGAAGACCCTTGACAAAGCACTTATAGAGAAAGATGCATCTTATCCGGAGAAAGCCAAATTCCATTCTCTTGTTATGGCCATTTGTGTTGAAGCCCATTATCATCCTCTGGTATGCGGGAAGTACTTATGGTTTTTCGAGAGCTATTTCAGATCGAGACAAGATGTTTTTGGTTTAAGCAATGTATCGGTAAAATCCTTTCCTCTTCTAGTTGTAGGTTATGGAAAGATCATTGTGTCTCTGTATTCTCATTATCGTCTTTTATCTTGTGATTTGTAATATTTCCGAACTTAATCAATACAATCCGTTTAGTGGAAAAAAAAAAGCCACAACTTCTAATATCTAACCTGACCACTACTGTTGCTGTCACTACTGCTACTTTTAGCAAGGACTACATCCAGTGCCGTGTCCAGACTAATCGAGGCTTAAGGCGAGACTGAAATTGGAGGCTTTACTAAAATAAAATAATTTTAAAATGATATAAATTATTGAAAATAAAAAATAGTTTTAAAAAAACTAAAGCATAGTCATTGTCAAAAAAAAACTAACGCGCATAGTCTTTTTTCCTTATGTTTCCATAAAATTTTTCATCAAATACTCATAATCTAGGTTCTAAAGATTAATATATATATCAAATCATCACAATCATAATTCATATACAAAGTTACTACAAAGATGAATTAGTATTGAAGTTAATGAAAAGATTTAGAAGCACTAGATTTTAACCGTTTTAGAGGAAAGAAGTAAATAAACAAAAGAGTTTAAAACTGGATTCATGAGTTGTATGAGGAATACAGTTTTTTATGTTAAAGAATCAAAGTAGAAAAATCGAAACAGTGTTATTCATAAAATGAAAAATTTCTCAAAACCACTGGGATACACAATATTCTTAAGATTTAGGATCTTAGAAAACCTTTATATTTTGGGGGCCTGAGGCAAATGCTTTTTTTTTTGTCCATAGGCACGGCTCTGACTACATCATATGCCATAGAAAGATCAGTTTTGAAAAGCCCGAAGGCCCGTTCCGAAGATGGTCCAGGCTTTTTAGGTTCTCGTCGTAAAGTTCGAACAAGTAAGTGTCCACTGGCTTTCCAGGCATGAGAGGTGTGCCAAGTGCCAACCATGGACTTTAGATGAGCTATCAGGTTTCCATTGTAAGCTCTGGCGTTATCCACGCTCGTTCCAACCTCATTAGCGTCTCCTCGTGACGCCCAACCTGTTTCCGCCACCACGATCTCCACCTTTTCGAATCCCATTGATTTCAAAGCCGAGTGAACCGCATCAACCTGTGAAACGATGGAAAACTCAGAGAATGTGACGCGTGTTGCAAGCAACGACCATGAACAAAGACTTCTCCTCTGCTAAGACGTCACCATTTTCTTTCTTCTATTTTTCCCGTACATTTTATTGACTTTTTAAAGTCGACATTGCTAACGTGGAATTAATGATGACGAGTACAAAACAACAAAACAAATGTTTCAAGAAACATCTAAAATAAGTAAACAACTAGTGCGAGTCCAGTCTGTCAGACAATCAGTAAACGAGTGACATGTCATCTCACGCATACTTATTCCCTGAGAAAGATGATTACAAGCATAGTATATGAACTGTGTATACGAAGGAAAGTGTAAATTCAGACACATACGTGAACAACTGTCTTTTGTACTATAAATATCATAACTCATAAGAATATAGATTCCTTCTAAATCATGGATTTTATTTTGATGTCAATTCTTTCCTCTTTTATCAAAACAGTTACATATCAGCTCTAACAGAGGACAATGAGCAAAAAAATCTAGAAACTGCTCTTTCATTAGGCTGGCCTGCTTCGTTGCATTTGATCGGAAAGGTTAGCTTAGACACATTATGGACTCTTGTGATATATATTAATCTGGTTAACCTTCGATATGTGTTTGCTAATGCCATCCTTTCTGCAGGATATTCTTCGATTTCATGCCGTCTACTGGCCCGCCATGCTAATGTCTGCTGGTCTGAACCTTCCCAAGATGGTGTTTGGCCATGATTTTCTAACAAAGGTATATAAACAAAAACAAAAAAAAACTTGATGCTGCATATTCCTTGTTCGGTGTTGGGGTTCTCTCGTTCTAGACTTCTTGCCAACTTCCTTCACTCATGCTTACATGTAAGAGGAATATTGGATTATTGATTTTCTGATATCATTATGGTTATCAAATTTACAGGATGGAATGAAAATGGGAAAATCGTTGGGGAATACCAAAAGAAAACATTGGTTTTATTATCTCCATGACTTAAAAAAAAAGCAACAAAAATCATAAAATCAAATGTAGACGAAGATCATCATCATCATTATCATCTACATTGATCAAGAAATCGAAAAAGAAAACCACACACTTAAAGAAAAGCAATGAAAGCTGCTTAATGTTTTTTGATTCGATGATCCGCTCATTCAAAAGCCCATTGATTCTCCCTACGAACCTCTTCTTCTTCCTCAGGTGTATAATCATTGTGAATGTTGAAGTGTGTACGAATCTGGTCTGGAGTTTTGCCCTTCATCATATCAGCAACAGTTTGGCAAGTCAGGCTAAGCAAGCTTGCGATGTTTAGGTAGTTCGCAGCAAGCATGAGATCAAAGATCGTGGGTTGATCTTTTTCCATGAACTCCTTATCCCAGGTCTTGAGTTCCTCCTCGGGGATAGGGTTAGCAGCATCGACGTGGTGCTTCTTGCAGTACTCCACCACTAGGGCAAGAGTCTTGCTCGTCACGTTAGCAAGAGGGATCTCGGTACTGGCGCAATTGTCTTCAACTATATGCGCTATGGTCTGCGATTGGATCGCGATCTCTGCTTCAACCTCGAACAACTGACCATCGGAGCTCTTCAACGTGATCATCTTCTTCGTCGTCGACATAGTTTGTTTCTTTTCTCTGTGAAAGCGAATTTGATGAGAAAAAAGTTTAAGAAATGAGAGAGCGATTGAATTGTTAGGTGATGAAGTTGTGAACCCTATGCCGTCGTATTTATAAGCCCTAAGAATCAGTTTAGTCAACCATTCCTTCTTTGAGATGGAAATAGTTTCCTTTAACAAAAATAAAAAGAAGGCAAATAACTAATTTGCCTGATTCCTTTCCAGAAAAAGGTAATTTCACAGGAGTAAACCGAGATAAACCGGGTCATTTTTACAATTTTTTTTCCTCGAGAACTCTATAACTTTCAGTGGTCAACATTTTATTTTTCTTTTTATTTTTCTTTCTTTTTAAAAAAACTTGGGTCAACAATTCCTTTTCAGTAAAGGTAAATTTGGTGGAGTTAACAAAATTGGAAATGATTCATAAGAAAGCAAAAAGAAGTCTAGTGGAAATAGCCGTTGACAGCATACTAATCTATAATACAATTTTATTATGGTGTATAGAATTGAGAGCGTAACTATTATATAAAACTAATAACAACTTGATTACACGAAAAAAAAGGAGGGGAAGAAGAAGAAGGTAAGAGCCATTACATATTTACATGGAAGATTAGGAGCATAAAGATGAGTAGAAAAGATAGAGAAGAATAGACATTTGTTTCAGTTGCTCCACTCTTCTTCTCTACTTTGTCTGAGCTCACATACTTGTTCATTACTGCTTTACTTCCTGCTGCTCCTCCTCCTCCTCCCGGATAGACGCAACTGTTGTAACCTATCGAATTCAGAGTCAAGATAGTTAGGAAAAACCAAATAATATGTATATGCATTTGTGCTATTGAGGAGCAATTAACAATCACTAGGTCTTTGTTACAATATTTTGCATATACTAAGTTGAGTATTCTATTGGTAGGCTGGTGAGAGTTTAAGAGTAGAGAACACTTACTAGGATTTTGGGAGGTGACTGTTGCTGTTTTAGAGAAATCGCAGTCCGTAGGCTGTTTAGGAGATTTCTGAAAATACATATTCATGGCATAGGCTGCGTGTGAGGCCACATTGTTTGGCTCGAAACAAGCGCCTCCTGGCTGTATCGGACCACAGTCTATTCCTTGTCCACACGCCCAATCCAAGCTTGACTGCAACTGATCATCCGTCGCACCCTTCTTGGGTACACACCACCCTGTTGACGTCACTTTCCCCGATGGCGTCTAATTATATGATCATCAAGACATCACCCTCATAAGTTAAAAACCTCTATTATATATCCGCATCTGCGTTACATGTTATAATAACATATTTTTCCATATAATTAAAAAGCCACAACTTCTAATGTCTAACCTGACCACTACTGTTGCTGTCACTACTGCTACTCTTGGCAAGGCCTACATCATATGCCATAGAAAGATCAGTTTTGAAAAGTCCAAAGGCCCGTTCCGAAGATGGTCCAGGCTTTAAGTTCTCGTCGTAAAGTGCGAACAAGTAAGTGTCCACTGGCTTTCCAGGCATGAGAGGTGTGCCAATCATGGACTTTAGATGAGCTATTAGGTTTCCGTTGTAAGCTCTGGCGTTATCCACACTCGTTCCAACCTCATTAGCGTCCCCTCGTGACGCCCAACCTGTTTCCGCCACTACGATCTCCACCTTTTCGAATCCCATTGATTTCAAAGCTGAGTGAACCGCATCAACCTGTGAAACGATGTACAGAGAACGTGACGCGTGTTGCAAGCAACGACCATGAACAAAGACTTCTCTTCTACGAAGACGTCACCATTTATTTTTTCTTTTTTTCTTCTATTTTCCCCGTACATTTTATTGACTTTTAAAGTCGACATTGCTAACGTGGAATTAATGATGACGAGTACAAAACAACAAAACAAATGTTTCAAGAAACATCTAAAATAAGTAAACAACTAGTGCGAGTCCAGTCTGTCAGACAATCAGTAAACGAGTGACATGTCATCTCACGCATACTTATTCTCTGAGAAAGATGATTACAAGCATAGTATGTGAACTGATAAATAGAAGTACCAAATCATTAAGCAACTATTTTATTTTATAGATTGTGTATACGAAGGAAAGTGTAAATTCAGACACATACGTGAACAACTGTCTTTTGTACTATAAATATCATAAGAATATAGATTCCTTCTAAATCATAAAGTAGACACACAGAACAAGTTCTTTGCTACAATCTAGTGCCAAGAAAATTTAAAATAAATATATATTGCTAAAAAAGAAAAAACCGAAAGTTCAAACTATAGATTCGTCCACGTGAATACAGCCAGTTTTTATTATTCTCATATTTTGGTGTCACAACAATAAATTACTAGAAACTAACCGACCCATATAAACTATGCTTTTGACGTTTAACTAAACCATTTAGATATATACAAAACAGTCAACCAAATTCACAACCAGAGACTAATATAAGAACCTTTAACTACTTCAGTAACTGTTTAACTTAATTACCTTACCAAACACAAACACAAACACAATTGAATTGATTAGTTATGGACCCCGACTTCAACCCAAAAAAAGAGTGGGTGGAGCCAACTGGTAATTAATGTACCTGAGCATCGAACATGTTCGTATACTTGATTCCGGTTTTGGAGTCGACCCGTCCAGCGTTAGGCTGAAAGAGACAAAACGACAGCGTTTCGGGTCTCGGGTCACTTTGGTACGCGAAGAACGGGTACGGGTTAATAGCGAAAGGTGAACCAGTGTCACTTAAGAATTGCAGGATCCCCTTTAAACCGGTTTGATAACCGGGGGCAAATGAACCGGCTGATGGCGGGTCTGAACTACCGAGCACCGTCATGGCGTGAACCGTCGAGACCTTAATTTTCCCGCCGAGAGACACCGCTTCGAGGGCTTTTTGGAGATTCTGCATCGCCGGGAGTAGCTGGTTCACCAGATTCGGATCGTTCGACAACAGAACCTGCGATGATCGTCGGAAACAGAATTAGAGAAATAAAAAAAGGTTGAAACTTTACAATTTTTGAATTGTGAACGGAGACGGAACCTCGTTGCCGACGGTGATGAGGATGATTTTGGAGGCGGGATAAAAAGGGAGGACATTGGAGTTGATCCATTGTCCGGCGACGTTTGGATCAGAGGCGAGTGAAGGAACGTCGCCGTTAGCAGCGCCGATGACGATACCTACACCTGTACCGGCCAAAGCTTTGATGATGGCGGGATCGGCGCCGTAGAGTCTAACTTTCTGAATCGAAGTGGATTGAAGGAGCTTGGCTGTTTCTGAAGGCGGAGGGAGATTGTCGGCGACTTGACCGTAGTTAACTCCGATGAAAGACTCTGCATCTGTCGGTAACAGAACCAAAAAAAACAGAGGAAGTAAAAAAAAGGGTTAGATGAAGAAGAAACAGAGGAGATAAAAACAAACGACGTCGTGTTGGGGAAGATACTTACGTGAGGATGGGAAGTGAGATATGAAGATGAGAAGGAGAGAGATGAGGATGCGGAGGAGAGCCATCATGGTGCTGAGAGAGAAGAGAGAGATGATGAGAGATAGTGTTGGTTGCTTAAAGAAGAGGTTTTTACTGTTAACTGTTATTTATATCACATTGGACAAGGAAGAGAATTTTCCAAGACACGTTTTGTGCTTATTTTTCCACACTACACGTGCTGACTTCTGTTGTTTGTTTGAGAGACTTTGAGGTAAGTCTTCTTCGCTTTGGTCTTATTATATTTTGTATTAAGAAAAAAAATTGGCTACTTTTGAAGAGGAAACTTTTTGCAGAAAAAATTGAAGTATTATCTTTTTGAGTTTGCTTGAGTATTTTGTGTCACAACTCACAAGTATCTTTGCCTTAATCTCAACGTTGTTAAATGTTAAGTCCAAAGCCAATATCGTAAAAACAATTTAAAAACTTTGACATTGTTGTTTACTGGTTGTAAAATGATTGAATTAGTTGGGATGTAGGAGTCGAAGTACCAGAAAAAGGTTGGAACATTTACTGATATCTTTTAGTTGAAGAGAATGGATGGGATACTAATTGTATGAGCATATATGCAAATGAGGTTTCATGCAATGTAGAAAATAAGAAACAATTTCTCAAAAAGTAGATGACAGTATTCCCCTTTTACATGCTATTTCCCAATAGAGTAACCCACTCTCCATGTTTCACCACCACCACCAATAACTTTTCTTAGCTTTTGTGATTTTACAATGTTCATATCAATTATTATGTTGACTTACTAAAATTTCTATTTTGTATTTATTGGTCATCCATACTTTTCTCAAGATGTTCTTTACTGTGTTCACATCATATATTAACAAAACAAAACCCAAAAAGGTTGAATATAACATAAAATTATTGCATATTCCAAAAACAGGATTTGCAACTTTTTTCTATCCATGATTTGATTTGTGCGCAAAGTCACCAGTTAAATGACTCAGAACAAGCGCGGAAACAAAGAAACGAGAAATCCCAAACCCAAAACCCCAATGATGAACAAAACACAGGATATTCAGATCACATAAATCAAAAGGTCAACGAACCTCCAAACCCACAATTAGGGGACAGAGACACAAGACAAAACCAACCAACAAACAAACAAACAGATTCTCTCCTCTATTTGCACAATCTGAAGAAACCAAATATATGAATATAAAGAAAAAGGCATGATATTCAAGCAAAACCCAGAGTGCAAATAGATTCTCCTTGGTTTAGGCACCTGAGTGCGAGACCGGTGTTGTCTCAAACTTCCCTTCCGTGAACACATGGTTGTACTGTTGAGGCAGCGCATGTTCCACCTACAATGTTGTAACAAGACAATATGAGAATAATACCTACCATACACAGTGTCATACACATTAATTTCCTAGTTACACAACCAATGGCTTCTGAATATTGGTATCAACCAACAGTAACCAGATTCCAGAAGTACTTCGTTGTTTGGTGTATAAAGTTTGAAGAATACCAGAAAATCAAAACGTTTTCATGGTTACAAAGAGAGTAAAGGCGTACCCAATCTCCATCAGGGGTAGCACCGGGCACCATTACATTGATCTCACTCGATTTGGCTGTTGTTATCGCTGTCTCTAATGAGTCTTTGTTTAGATATAACTGACAGCCAGTTGTGTTGTCCACAGAAACTGTGGGAGCTGAACCCTAGATTAGCCATAGATGAGTAAAGACAAACGACGAGCAATCAGTGTCTTGACAAAAAGATATAGTCTTTAAAAAGATATATCTGCTGCCATTAGAAAAGCTTATAGATAATAGAAAACAAACCTGACATTGCACTTCTACGTTGTTGCAATTCACAATCTCAAATGCAGCAACAACATCCTATACAGACATGTTATATCTTACATTATTAGAAATCATACTGTAGGAATGTAAGAGGAATGAGTATTATTCCACTCACCGTAAAAACAACACCCATTTTGGTGCATTTGTCAATGGTGATGTTATTCACTTTTCCTACAGATTATGCAACAACAGTAAGGACCTCAAAGAATTTTGAGTAGATATCCAAACTTTTCACAGTGAGGTTGAAATGCCGCAAAGTTACCTTGTATCTGCAAGACAGAATCTTTGCAACCAAATATGTACACAGACTGTTTGGAATCACACTCGCTGATAACCAAGTCCTTCTTCCCAATTTGGTTCTCAACAGCCCACCTAATAATACAGTAGAAGCAGCAATCAGTACTATAGCATTTCTATCAGAGTTATGTACCATAATAGTAATTGTTAGTAAAACCCACTTGCGACCCATTTGAAGTTCCATTTTCGGTGGTCCAGTTTTTGAAAAGGCTGGTTTACTGGCACGGGTTTCCTTCTCAATGGCACTAACAGCTCCAGATCTATCAGTACGGTTCTTTGTCTTCATATCATCCGTCACTTTTCTAAGACCTGGAAAGCAAAACACAAGGTTCATAAGCTACTTGTGATTCACATTACAAAATAGACACTACAGCAGAAAATATGAAGACATACAACATCAAACCTAACCTGAGGTAACAGCACCCGAGCTGAGCTGCTGGAAAACAGCAGACATCCCTTGTTTCTGGTTCGAAGATGAAGATGGCTTTGAAGATTCAGAACTGAAGAGGGGTGCTGGTGGAGGAGCAGGAGCACCGGGTGGACCCTTGGCAGGAGCAGTAGCAGTAGCAGGTTTCCCTGATGCATTCCATACAGGTCCCAAGGGGTATTGACTTTTAACATAATCCCTTAAACCAGGTACGTAAAGTTCTTTCAAGGCTTTAGCCCACTCCACATGATCTGCGTCTTTGTTACGGTACTCAACCAGAACCTGAAGAAGAACATGGAGATCACAGAATTAACAATGTGCAAAGAGCATCAAACAGCAACATAAGAATCTACAACCTAATCAAGTAACTCTAAATTCCTTCTTCCCTATTGCTTTTTCATAAGCCCATAACATATGAAAGCATAGAGAATGATTAAAGATTAGCACCTTATTGTTGTAAAACTCAGCCATTTGCCAACTTTCTTCCACATGAGCGATAGGCATGCTCATACCTTGCAGGAGGAAAAAAACAAAGAAAGAATTTTGAAATCATAAAATTCATAAATTTAGAAACTTGATGGCTATGGCTCTCTCTCTCTCTCTTTGCTTACCACAATCTTTGCCAGTGAAAGCAATCCAAGCCAATGCAGATAAACTATCGGAAGCAGCCTTCAAGTGATTGAAAAAATCAGACCTTTTGCCTTCAGTCATTGCATTAGCTTTCATTGTAACATCATTCAACGGCTTTAGAAATCCAGCCAATCCAGCAAGGTCAGGCTTCTGTTTCAAATCACAACCAATACACCAAAATATTCACACAAAAGACGCACCAAAAACGAAACGATCTTACTCACACCCAAAAAACACAACAATACCTGAGTTTGCTTGATGCGAACAAGCAACTCCTTTTGCGAAGCAAATGCTTCGGCGACAACCTTCGTCACATCTAGAACAACTCCACCGATCTTCTCAGCAGCAGTCAAAGCCCTACCAACACATTGAGAAATCAGATCGTCATAAGCCAGAATCGAAGGATCGGACGATGCGACATCATCATCGATTGAGAAATCTCCTCCGCGGGAAACAGAAACAACTCCACCTCCGTTGCTTGAGATCCCTTCAAGCCTCGTAACCGCAGCTTCAAGACGTTTAATCAAATCCTCTTCCATTGGTTTCGCTCCTTCGAATCACACAGATCTGGAGATGGAAATCGATTTTTTTTATAAAGAATGTGGATTTTGTTTTCCCTTTTTTGCTTGTGGGGCTATGTGGGTTTCATGATGATGGGGGGGGNGGGGGGGGGGGGGATGTCAGGAGAATATGTGATGACACGTGGCGGTTCTTGGATAGTTTCACCAATCGCAGGTAGTGGAGTGGTCGTGGTTTGTCGGATCCTAATTCCGACACATCTGTTTTGTGCTCCACCCGAACCGGATCCGATTTGTCCGAATCCCGGTCATTAGCATAATTTCGGTTTGAGATCGGTTTAGTTTTAAACGCGAATCAAACAGTTCTTCTTCTTCTATGAAAACCAAATTCTGGTTTGGTCCGGGTCAATGTGGCTTAAATTTTGAATTGAACCAGTTTATGATGCTATAAGTGAAGCTAGGCAAACCAAAATAGAAGAAATGTAACATTCTTAATAGAGTTTCACTAATTTATTTATACATACATATATATGATATATACAAAATACAAGCCTTAAATCTGAATTCCATCCTCATATAATCTAATCTCATTTCTCCAATTTTTTTCTTTTGGCATATCAATCATCAATTTTAAGAATTAATAAAACATGGAAACATCTATCAATTTGTGGCTGTGTAAACGAATAGCAATCAACTCTCAACCGTGATGGACATTCTTGTTTGCCATTGAAGCTTTCTCGGTCAGTCTTTCCTGGTTTGATCTGTGTTCCTGTAAGAAACATACAACTTTTAAAATCAGTTAACTGCATAAAGACTTAAAATCTGCTTTTAGCATTCTTGATACTTACAGGACGGAAAGGGAAATCTTCAGCTTCAAGCATGTGAATGATTTGTCCCATCTTTGGTCGTTTACTAGCATCAAGGTCTATGCAACGCAAACAAACAAGCAAAGCTCTTTTCAAAGCTCTTGGAGGTGGTGAGGTCTTGATTTTAGGGTCTATAATTTCTTCTCCACGTCTACTTGCAACCATTCCTTTGAACCAATCCACTAAGTTCATCTGCAAAATGTTTCAACAAACAAATTTTTGCATATGTTCTTGGGAGGATTATTAGTCAAAAGTTCTCAATATTAATGTATGAGGAGATTACTACCTCGCCAGGCGGTCTTGAATAATCGACAGGACTTCTTCCTGTAATCATCTCCATGAGCAAAACACCGAAACTGTAGACATCACTACACTCATTGAGCATACCAGTACTTGCATATTCCGGTGATACATATCTGTAGGGTTTTTTCACAAAAGAATGCAAAGAAATATTAGTGTGAAGTCACAATCTGCGTTTCGTAATTGAAAGAAGAGAGGGTATATATATATACCCAAAAGTTCCCATAACACGAGTTGTCACATAGCTGATTTCAGATCCTAATAACTTGGCCAAACCAAAATCAGACACTTTCGCGTTCCATTTCCTATCGAGCAAGATGTTACTAGATTTCACATCACAGTGCACAACCTTAGGTTCAAGCCCTTCATGTAAATAGGCTAATCTGTTCATCAAAAGAAATGGTTTTAAGTAAATAGAATGCAAGTAGAAAAGAGGAAGAAAGAACAAAAGAAACTGCACCCTTTTGCTGTTCCAATGGCAATCTTCATACGGATATCCCACGTCAGAGGACTAACCGGACCTACATCACCGTGCAGCCACTGCTCCAAGTTTCCATTATCAATATATTCATACACAAGCATCCTAAATCAAGAACAAAGAAAGAAGTAAATTTTTTGTTAGATTAAATACAAACTGGAGTTTACTACTACTAATTCATTTGAGTTGGTATGTGATTTGGCACCTTTGAACACTGTCAGCACAATATCCCATCAGACCAACCAAGTTCTTATGTCTTACTTTCCCAATAGCTTCTACTTCAACTTTGAACTCTTTCTCTGCTTGACCCCTGAAGAGAGTTATGTTTTACCATCAATTTAGCAAATTCATTTTATTATATCTAAAATCTTTTAAAATGTTTACTACTATAAAACAATACTGTGAGAGAGTAAACAAGAAGCCAAAAAAAGTTCCATCTATGGCTCCTCTCAGAACCAAAACAATTATTATATTTCTTTTTTAAAATAGCATCAAACTTGCAGTGGTTGTCCTGCAACCAACAACCAGAATCTGCTCAACCTAACAATCAATATAATAGATTTCTGCAATCTTGCTACCTAAACAGAAGATTTAAGTCATAAAATCAACCCATGGACCTACGGCTAAATCATACAAATTCAAAGTCATATACCCAGTGAGAGACCATCTCATCATCTAAAAAAGGTAACAACTAAAACAAAAGAGGTCAAAAGAAAAGGAAAAGATTAAAGAAAGCATTAGTAGAGAATAAAGAACAAAGCACAGCTAATTAATTTTTTCCTTTTGTTTTACTCTTTTAGCTTCACTACACCTACCTAAAAGAAACCAGAAATTATATAGTTCAATGGTCGGAAATATATTCTCTGAAATGCCTCTGAAACTAAGGAAACACTGTAATTTAGATATACTGAAGTTACTAATTCAGGAGATAAAATGTGTTACATCACTGAAAGTCAAACTCTCAAATTATTAATCCGGAGAATGTGTTATATAATTAAAACACTTGTCGGAGATATACTAAAAAATCAAAGTTTCACCATTTTCTTGGGGTGGAAACGAGCGAAGAAGACAACAATTAAAGCAATTTAAAAAAAAAAACCATAAGTACCAATGAAGCCTTGACCCAAGAATCACGGAGTCCGTGAAATGAAGTAAATGAAAAAAATTTGTCAGACATGAGGAATGAATAATTTAATGTTATGTACCACCAGAGAGAGAGAGATAAGATCCAAATTTCAAAAATCTGAACTTTTTTTTTTCAAAAATGATCTAATCTGAAATTAGTAAAACAAAACTAATACTTACTTGTTGTTAAGGAGGTTCTTGACGGCGGCGACAGAACCGTCAGAGAAATCAGCTCTATAAACAACACCGTAACCACCTTCACCGATCACGTTCTCATCAGAAAAGCCACGCGTAGCAATCTCCAGATCTTTTAAGCTATACCATCTTCCCCATCCCATCACCTCGGAACCAACGTCACCACCGCTCGAAGCCACCGACAAAGTGTCAAACCCACCACTCGTACTAGTCGTCGTCGCTTCTTTGCTCGATTCGGGAACCACGACGTTTCCGATCTTACCCTTTGATTCGTCGGAGGAGTTTATAATAAACTTACCGACCGTCGTCGTCTTTTTGATCTCCGATATCTCCTTGGAGACTAGCGGGATCGAGCCGGAGCTGTGTTTCACACGCATTCTACGAGCGCGTGAGACTCGGTTCAAACAGACGAAGAGGAAGATGAGGACTGAGATCAAGAGTACGAAAACAGAACATATCGCGATGACTATGTAGATGTTTAGTCCCAATATGGAAGGTAACTTTGTGGAAGAGGAGGACTTGTGAGAAGAACCAGAGTCCGACATCGCGAACAACAAAGACTAAACTAAACTCTTCTCTTGGTGTAATAATAGTTTGGTTCTTTCTTCTCAAACAAAAACAAAAATAAAGTTTTGGAGATTGTTGGAAGAAGAAAGAGAAACGTTAGGAGAAAAAAAACAAAAGAGGATGATGACGATAATAAAATGAGAGAGACAAGACATAAGAAGAGAACTCATCAAGTCTCAACGGGTAGAAAACTGAGAGTGTGTTTTTTATATTAAGGCTTGCGTTTAGCGGTTTATTACAATATTGCCACGGAACGAGAGTATTTAATGTCTAGTTGTTTAATGATAGTCTTTATTGAAATAGAGAATTTGTTGTTTAATAACTATATTAATTTGGTTTTTATTGAAATAGAGAATTTGTGATCTGTAATTAATAGCTGGAATTTGCATTAAATCATACGCCGTTGGTAATCGAAATCGATTAAATAATAATTTTAGCATATATAATGTTGGTGTTCCCGACATGCTATTGGACAATAATACTATACCTTTCTTCTCTTTGGAATCTTAAAAAAAGAAATTATCTTACTATATTAATTGAGAAGTACAAATACGAAACAAACCTTAAATGTGTAAAAAATTACATTCAATTGTCATTAGAAAACTTAATTAAAATTAATAAATTAATTAAATAAATATAATCAATTTAAAAAACGAAAATTGAGGATACTTTAAATAAAATAAATTGTAAAAAAGTAACAAAAAATCTTTTATAATCAAAACTAATCTGTATTAAAAAAAAAATTACAATTAAGATTTTAAAAATCTAATCAAATAAAATCTACAACTACAAATTTTATCCTACTATATTAATTGAGAAGTACAAATATGAAACTAACCTTAAAATATGTAAAAATTACATTCAATTGCCATTAAAAACCTTAATTAAGATTAATTAATTAAATAAATATGAATAATTAAAAATGAAAATCGGGGACACATCAAATAAAATAAATTGTAGAAAAGTAAAAAAAATCTATCCGAATCAAAATTAATTCATACTTAAAAAGTTAACAGGTAAGATTTTAAAAACCAAACCGAATAAAATATACAGCTACAAATTTTATCAAAAAAATATTCCACCACAGGTTAAAATTATTACAAACAAAAAAAGAAGCCACATAAAATAACAATGAATATTGGTTTCAAAGAGACATTTTAGAACTTTTACTAGCTATAATTAGTTGCTCTTTTTTACATGTTAGTAAGAATTGTGTTTAGTTGACAAAAGTTTAAACAATTTTATTTATTACATATAACTTTTTTATTGACAGGTTTTCAATAAACAATTTAAAAATACAAAAATTATAATATAAGTAAACTAAATTTTTAATCACAAACTATTATAAATAACACTATAATAAAATAAAGTATTACAAAGTTTTATTAAAAAAATGTTCAGTCCGCGGTTCTCCGCGGGTTAGTATTTAGTAGTATAGTAATAGAGTAGTAGTGTGTATTTTTAAATACAGATCCAGTGATTTTTGCTAAACAATTGGGCCTTACCTATGTCTCTATTTCCAAGTCCATATTATCCGTTAAGATACATTTTTTCCCTATAAAATTTTGCATATAAATGTTGGTGCTCCCGACATGCTCCTATTAGACAAAATAATACTATACCTAGTGTGTTACTAACTCTGTTTTATTTTCTCCTTTAAGTTTAAAATTGTATAGCCTTATATGCCTCAGAGTCTTGCAGTATTGTGCTTAGTTCTTGAGATTTAGTTTGATTTACGGTTTAATTGAAAAATTAAATGTTAAAGTGAAATCTAACTGAAATTAACTTTACCAGCAGCATTGTTTGGTAACTTTGGTTAATGGTTCTCTTTGGGCCTTCATATTCTATTGGCCCGTGGACTATATAATTTGGCCCCTATTCAAGAAGTTGCAACGCTCAATACACGTCATAATACATACGTGTCTAATTCTGGTTGGCTAATGCTTCACCGCCTTAACTTCCTCGTGACCGAGTCGTCCTCATCGATATAAAACTCTCTATTTAACACCCGACGACCTCTTCATCTCTTTCACAATTCAGCTTCCAATTTCTCTAAACCCTAATAATCATCAATCGTTGGTCAAGGTAAAAAACTTCTCCTCTCTAATACGATTTACTTATTTCTTCCGATCGCAATCGAGTCTCTGTTTTTCGAATTTGGTTAGGTTTGAGTTTCACCGATAGATCTCTCTTGTGTTAATCCTCGATTAGGGTTCGTGTTTTTTTTTTCCCCCAAATCGATTTACTTCTCTTTGAATTTAATCCGATTTTCTCAAAGAAATTGAGTTTTGTATCGATTGATAACGTGTTAATTCTATCTAGGTTTGATAAATCTGATTCGTGTTTTGGATTTGATCTGGGTATTTATCAATCTCTGTTTTTGAAATGCAGATGCAAATCTTCGTTAAGACTCTCACCGGAAAGACGATCACCCTCGAGGTGGAAAGCTCTGACACCATCGACAACGTCAAAGCCAAGATCCAGGACAAGGAAGGTATCCCTCCGGATCAGCAAAGGCTTATCTTTGCCGGTAAGCAGCTAGAAGACGGCAGGACCTTGGCTGACTACAACATCCAGAAGGAGTCTACTCTTCACTTGGTCCTCAGGCTTCGTGGTGGTATGCAGATCTTCGTCAAGACGCTGACTGGAAAGACCATTACTTTGGAGGTGGAGAGCTCTGACACCATCGACAACGTTAAGGCCAAGATCCAAGATAAAGAGGGTATCCCACCGGACCAGCAGAGGTTGATCTTTGCCGGAAAGCAACTGGAGGATGGCAGGACTTTGGCTGATTACAACATCCAGAAGGAGTCGACCCTTCATCTTGTTCTGAGGCTCCGTGGTGGTATGCAAATCTTCGTCAAGACTTTGACTGGAAAGACTATCACTTTGGAGGTGGAGAGCTCTGACACCATAGACAATGTCAAAGCTAAAATCCAAGACAAGGAGGGTATCCCACCAGACCAGCAGAGGTTGATCTTTGCCGGTAAGCAACTCGAGGACGGCAGGACTTTAGCTGACTACAACATTCAGAAGGAGTCTACACTTCACTTGGTCTTGCGTCTCCGTGGAGGTATGCAGATTTTCGTCAAGACTCTCACAGGGAAGACCATCACCCTCGAGGTTGAGAGCTCCGACACCATTGACAACGTGAAGGCTAAGATCCAGGACAAGGAAGGGATCCCTCCGGACCAGCAGAGGTTGATCTTCGCTGGAAAGCAGCTCGAGGATGGACGCACATTGGCTGACTACAACATCCAGAAGGAGTCGACCCTTCACTTGGTGTTAAGGCTTCGTGGTGGTATGCAGATTTTCGTTAAGACTTTGACCGGGAAGACCATCACACTGGAGGTTGAGAGCTCCGACACCATTGACAATGTGAAGGCTAAGATTCAGGACAAGGAAGGTATCCCTCCGGACCAGCAGCGTCTCATCTTCGCTGGAAAGCAGCTCGAGGATGGTCGCACTTTGGCTGACTACAACATTCAGAAGGAATCGACCCTTCACTTGGTCCTCCGTCTCCGTGGTGGTTTCTAATCTCTGTTATGGTTACTTTGTAAGTTTCTTTAACAACTTGTGCTTTGGGGCCTTGTAAAGCCCCCAACTAAAAATAATTCGATGAACTATTGTGTCTTTTCTTTTATCTCTCTTTCGTATCATGATTGGAATTAATATCATTCAGTTCTCTTTATCCTCGTTTGTTTGATAAGAACATTGAAAAGTTGCTTCTGCTCTACAAGCTGGTTCTAAGCTCTGCAAAATTTAGTACAGTTCTGATGGTTTCCTCAAGTCAAGTTGTGTTGGTAAGCACCGAGTGTCCTCAGTAAACGTGTTTAGCTTTTAGGTTCCAAGGATGGTTATTAGGTGAAAAGTGTCTGAGACATGAGATGACACCGTCATATTGAGTTTGTCGATACGCTGCTTTCAGATTTAATTGAAGGAGATATTAACCCTAGTTATAATTTTAATTGATGATCACAAGGATGTTCTTCCCAAAACGTGATAGTGATCTATTGGGTTATGCAAACATTAAAGTACAGTCTCTGAAATGAGACTAAAAGAACGCAAAAGGAGTTTGAGAAAATTTCCTACAAAGATAACACAAATTAATAATAATGGTCATCCATTTTGGATTAAAATAACACAAAGAATTTTGGATCAAAATGTCATATATCTGCTAGAGCAACAACCCTTCATAGTCTCCAAGTTCCCCGAATAATACGCATTGACAGAATAAACAAATATACCCTTCATTTGCAGCCTATATAACAGCAAACTCGTCAGTAAAATTGAACATTCAAAACTGAGACTTATGACTTAAGCATAAAATTAACAAAGAGCAACAGTCAAGCTACAGAATCATAATATATTTTTAGTTTATAGGGAAAGCCAACAATCATAAGTGAAAGGTAAGAACGTTATTGGTATAGTACTAATACACAGTACTGTAATTCTTAGTATAAATACAGATCCAGTGATTTTTACTAAATTGACTTTAGGTCCACTGGAGAAACTAAAAAACAATTGGGCCCTAGCCCATTCTTATTTTTACCTCCATATCCTCTCAATTAAAATACCTTTTCCTATAAATTTAGAAAAACAGAAACCAATTCAAAAAAAATCTACTCTTCTCTATTTCTCCATAAAAACCAAAAAAAACTTATTCACTCTTGCTCATTACGTCTCCCATTAGTTGGCCAATGCACATGATGCCAAAATACATTAATGGCGACTTGTTTCTGTTTTTTAGTTATATCAAACTCCACCCAACCAGGAGAAAAGTTAATGGTGTTTCTGTCCCTATAAACACAATACATTCCCCTTACGATATTTCTTCCTCTTCATCTCTCTCTCAGTGTCTATATATACGCGCACACACACCCAGCTTCAGTTTCTTACAAGCATCAGCAACAAGTTTCCATGAACTCCCGAAACTACGTCAAGCTTGGTTATCACTACCTGATTACTCACTTCTTGAAGCTCATGCTCGTCCCTCCTGTAATGGCGGTTTTGTTCACGAACGTCTCCTTATTAACTCTAAACCAGCTCCAGCTCCAGCTCCAATACAACCTCGTCGGAGTCATCTCCCTCATCACATTCGCCATATTCGGATGCACAGTCTTCTTCATGTCACGACCTAGATCTGTTTACCTTGTCGATTACTCCTGCTACTTACCACCGTCTGATCAAAAAGTTAGCTACCAAAAATTCATGAACAACTCAAGTTTGATTCAAGATTTCAGCGAGTCGTCGCTTGAGTTCCAACGAAAGATCTTGGTTCGATCCGGTCTCGGAGAAGAGACTTATTTACCGGAGTCTATTCACTGCACCCCGCCACGTCCAACTATGGCCGCTGCGCGTGAGGAAGCAGAGCAGGTAATCTTCGGTGCACTCGATAACCTCTTCGAGAATACCAAAATCAATCCTAGAGAGATTGGTGTTCTTGTTGTGAACTGTAGTTTGTTTAACCCTACGCCTTCTTTATCGGCCATGATTGTTAACAAGTATAAACTTAGAGGAAACGTCAAGAGCTTTAACCTAGGTGGGATGGGATGTAGTGCTGGTGTTATCGCCGTTGATCTCGCTAGTGACATGTTACAGATCCTTAGGAACACTTTTGCTCTTGTGGTTAGTACTGAGAACATTACTCAGAATTGGTATTTTGGTAACAAGAAAGCAATGTTGATCCCTAATTGCTTGTTTAGAGTTGGTGGCTCCGCGGTTCTGCTTTCGAACAAGCCTTTGGATCGAAAACGGTCCAAGTATAAGCTTGTTCATACGGTAAGGACTCATAAAGGATCTGATGAGAAAGCATTCAGTTGTGTGTACCAAGAACAAGACGAGTGTTTAAAAACCGGAGTTTCTTTGTCGAAAGATCTTATGGCTATAGCCGGAGAAGCTTTAAAGACGAACATCACCACTTTGGGTCCTCTGGTTCTTCCTATAAGCGAGCAGATCCTCTTCTTTGCGACTTTTGTTGCTAAGAGATTGTTCAATGCCAAGAAGCAGAAGCCTTACATACCAGATTTCAAACTTGCGTTTGATCATTTCTGTATTCACGCGGGAGGTAGAGCCGTGATCGATGAACTAGAGAAGAGCTTAAAGCTATCGCCAATACATGTCGAGGCGTCTAGAATGACATTGCATAGATTTGGAAACACTTCCTCGAGCTCGATATGGTATGAATTGGCTTACACGGAAGCTAAAGGAAGAATGAGGAAAGGGAACAGAGTTTGGCAGATTGCTTTTGGAAGCGGGTTTAAGTGTAACAGCGCGGTTTGGATGGCTCTCCGCGATGTCGAGCCCTCGTTTAAAAATCCTTGGGAACATTGCATCGATAGATATCCGGTTAAGATCGATCTTTGAACTCGTAAGAACGGT
>NC_025696.1:2837873-2887414 GCF_000633955.1 Camelina sativa | reverse complement strand
ACATGTCGAGGCGTCTAGAATGACATTGCATAGATTTGGAAACACTTCCTCGAGCTCGATATGGTATGAATTGGCTTACACGGAAGCTAAAGGAAGAATGAGGAAAGGGAACAGAGTTTGGCAGATTGCTTTTGGAAGCGGGTTTAAGTGTAACAGCGCGGTTTGGATGGCTCTCCGCGATGTCGAGCCCTCGTTTAAAAATCCTTGGGAACATTGCATCGATAGATATCCGGTTAAGATCGATCTTTGAACTCGTAAGAACGGTGGATTGGTCCGGAAACATGGTTAGTCCTCCATGTACCAAAAAAGAAAGTGAACTTATATCTCTAGTTCTTTACTAAGGGGTCAAGAAATCAGTTGAAGGTTAATGTATGTTTATATATGTTGTGTATAAAGGTAACCCTTAAATGACCAAGACTGTTGACCTATTAAAATTTAAAATTTAAGTTCTCTCGAAAAATTAAATCGTTTGTAAAATAAAAATTGTGAGTTAGAAAAATCAAAACAATTTACTTACCTACAAGAACCTTAAAATTAAACTTAAGTATTAAATTTTGAATACATGAAAAAATGTTAAACTTATGACACCAAAATTTACGAACTCTGAGGACGGAAATGCTTAATTCAGTTTGTTTGTTTTTTTGTTTTGTAAATCAATCTGGTTTGTTTTCAATGTATCTAAACTAAAGTCGGGTTATGACACCAACACCAAGCTTATGGAGACAGGATGTTAAGTCGGGTTAGTCATCAAGGTATTCAAATAAGTAATAACTTTTAAGTTTTAGAACTTTTTTGTCAGTAAAATATTTTGTATAATAAAAAAGTTTAGTTAAAACATTAAAACAGTTTTTACTGAAAATATTATTTGTGAAAAAACTTCTTTTAAGTGTTAAATTTAGAACACGTAAAAACATGTTAGACTTATGACACCAAGCTTATAGACCCGAAAAGGAAACTGTGATTGTTTCCTTTTCCCCACGAGTTCTAAGTTGTTTCCTTTACTTATTTGGGTTGCAACCAATATAAAAAGAAAGAAAAATGGAAATTTATCACAAAAAGGAGAGTCGAGATCTCTAGAGTTACATTCATATGTGCTAGTGTCTGACCTTTTGCCTTAATTTATAGGCACTAATAAAAAAACTACCAAAAAAAAAATTGAAGAAGAACAAAAGGTTAAACAATCACTGGATCAGTGTGCTCATGGTGTTCCAGGTCCAAAACATGTGTCACGAGATTAAAAAAGAGAGAAACACAACTGAAACTATTCACCAAGATCACAACTATATATATAAAGGACTTATAAAAAATCAATTTGAAAGTGGTTAAACTAAACGATTATAAGTGTGATTGCACTTACCCCCTTATAGGTTTGGTGAATCTTATTAGAGATAACTTATTTTTAAGATAGTTGCAATTAAAAAAAAAAAAAAATTGTCCGGATAGTTTGATGCAATTAATGAGTGTTCTATATGGTCTGATTCTTAATATTTATGCAAATATTATAGTATTTCAAAGTATTTGGCCTTAACTGACAGACTTTGCAAATAAAACTCATTCCCGAGAAACATTCATCCCATAATTGGTATTTAGTCAGAGGCTAATCGACTATGGCCTTTCAGCCAATCAAAGCTACGAACACGAATCCCCCTAAAACATCCTCAAGTATTTATTTAATACATCGTATTGAGCACCACTCATAAACTAATTCCATACATTTATCATACTGTTTATTTGTAATAATAAAAGCAGCAACATATTGTAGTTTGTAGGCAATAAGAAACAAAACAAAACATTTTTTTTTCTCTCCAAATTTTCAAAATTGGAAAACGAAACTTGGACCTTCAATACTTATATATTATATTTGCAATATAAAATTGCAGAGTGGACTATTTCCCTTATTTTGGCAACTTTCAGTGGACTAGTAATTTATTTCAATGTGTATGCTTGCATGAGTGTGAATATACACATGTCTATATGCATGCCTGCAAATCGTAACGGACCACAAAAAAGGATCCATACAAATATACCTCTCAACGGCTCCTCTCTATTATGCTCTCCGACACAAACTGAGAAATGACGTCCGTTAACGCAAAGCTCCTTTACCATTACGTCCTAACCAACTTTTTCAACCTTTGCTTGTTTCCGTTAACGGCGTTACTTGCCGGAAAAGCCTCTACGCTTACCACAAACGATCTCTACCACTTCTATTCCCATCTCCAACACAACCTTGTAACCGTAATTTTACTCTTTGCTTTCTCCTCTTTCGGTTTGGTTCTCTACGTTGTAACCCGGCGCAGACCGGTTTACCTCGTTGACTACTCGTGCTACCTTCCACCACCGCATCTCAAAGTTAGTGTTTCTAAGGTCATGGATATTTTCTACCAAATAAGAAAAGCTGATACCTCACGAAACGTGGCATGCGATGATCCATCCTCGCTTGATTTCCTGAGGAAGATTCAAGAACGTTCAGGTCTAGGTGATGAAACCTACAGTCCCCCGGGACTCATTCACGTGCCCCCACAAAAGACTTTTGCAGCTTCACGTGAAGAGACAGAGCAGGTAATCATCGGTGCGTTAGAAAAGTTATTCGAGAACACCAAAGTTAACCCTAGAGAGATTGGTATACTTGTGGTCAACTCAAGCATGTTTAATCCAACTCCTTCGCTATCTGCGATGGTCGTTAACACTTTCAAGCTCCGAAGCAACATCAAAAGCTTTAGTCTCGGAGGAATGGGTTGTAGTGCTGGTGTCATCGCCATTGATCTTGCAAAGGACTTGTTGCATGTTCATAAAAACACTTATGCACTTGTGGTGAGCACTGAGAACATCACTCAAGGCATTTATGCTGGCGAAAATAGATCCATGATGGTTAGCAATTGCTTGTTTCGTGTTGGTGGGGCAGCGATTTTGCTATCCAACAAGCCGGGAGATCGGAGACGGTCCAAGTACAAGCTATGTCACACGGTTCGGACTCATACCGGAGCTGATGACAAGTCTTTTCGATGTGTGCAACAAGGAGACGATGAGAGCGGTAAAATCGGAGTTTGTCTGTCAAAGGACATAACAGTTGTTGCGGGGACAGCGCTTAAGAAAAACATAGCAACGTTAGGTCCGTTGATTCTTCCTTTAAGCGAAAAGTTTCTGTTCTTAGTTACCTTCATCGCCAAGAAACTTTTGAAGGACAAGATCAAGCACTATTACGTCCCGGATTTCAAGCTTGCTATTGACCATTTCTGTATTCATGCCGGAGGCAGAGCCGTAATCGATGTGCTTGAGAAGAGCTTAGGACTATCGCCAATCGATGTGGAGGCATCTAGATCAACGTTACATAGATTTGGGAATACTTCGTCTAGCTCAATTTGGTATGAATTGGCATACATAGAAGCAAAAGGAAGGATGAAGAAAGGGAATAGAGCTTGGCAGATTGCTTTAGGGTCAGGGTTTAAGTGTAACAGTGCGGTTTGGGTGGCTCTATGCAATGTCAAGGCTTCCGCGAATAGTCCTTGGGAACATTGCATCGATAGATATCCGGTTCAAATTGATTCTGATTCATCAAAATCAGAGACTCATGTCAAAAACGGTCGGACCTAATTCATCTATCTGAGTGTTAACCATTTACTGTTTTTTATTTTTCTTTCCTTCTTTCTTTTATTGGTTATGATTTGATAATGTTTAATGATGTTCTTTCTCTCTTTTTCGTTATAAACTTATATAAATAAAGAAACACATGGGTGTTTTCATTCTTCTATTTAAGTAGTGGACCATTTTATAACCTAACTTATAACTCAATCATCATTTTTTTTTTTTTCTGTTTTCAACTCTTCCAACCAATCAACGTTTTTTTCATACTAACATAATTATTAAAATGTGTTTAAAATTAAACATCTCTTTGGTGTTTCTAGAGGTTTTAGATTGTTTGCTCTGTTTGCCAAATGTTTTATTTTTTTCCCCTTCAGCTCTGTTTGCCACCTGTTATTGTTGGAAAAGTTACATTCCTGTTTTTGAGATTTAGATATATAAATGCATATTTGAATTGTTTAGGTATCAATATTAAAAAAAAAAAAAAGCAAGGAAGCCCATATAGTTCAATTGATAGTTGAATAAATGAAAAATGATATGTGTCACAGTGTCAGAGAGTTGGAGCAGTCCCCCATGAGCCTACATCAGAAAACAAAAAAAAAATCATACTACTATATTTTTTGGCTGAAGCTCACCTTATCTATCAGTTATGAGTTATGACATTAGTTACATTGCATATGTAATTCTCAAAAAATGCGGGCACAAACACATTGTCACAATTGATCCGATGAGCTTCCTTTTAAATTAGGTGTGTTTTTTTTTGCAACATGTAAATTATTTTGATATTATTATAGCTAATACTAATAACTATGACAGTAATTAAATTATAAGATATATATTTGCATAGAAAATAGAAATATATAAACATTTCTTCTTAGTAGTATAATTTTATAATATATATATATATAAGAGAAGAGATGTAGGAATTGGGATCCCATCATGTAATCATGACCATTGGATATCTCCTCATTATTGTTCCATTCTCTACATTGATGATTTCTAGGAACTTCCCCATATGCAATTTTGTATAGACATATGTATAGATATGTCACTGTCATATAGTAACAACACTTACACACATATTTGTAACAACACTTAACACACATATTTGTATGATAAATATGTAATATAATATAATTATATCTCCAGATCGACACACCGAATCAAGTGTCAAAATCTACATACATGTCGACACATCTATATATATATGAATGTATTTATGAGCATATACATACAAGACGATGGGGAACCCACAAATTAGGTGTGTGACACGTACTTTTATAAGTGTATGCATCAATGCATGTATATTGTATAGTATTAGTATGATGATAGGGAAATAGCCTTCATCTTTCTATGGACTTAGTCCAAATTCATCACATCAAAAAGCAACGACCATTTCCTTTGTTTCTAACAACTCTACACCCTCCCCTTTTCTTATCTTACTAACTCCATATATCTGCTTAAAAAGCTTACTAATTAAAAAATTGGACTAAGCCGAAATTTTTTTTGGATTTTTATCCTACACTCGAGAAGAATTCATGTCCTCTGACCTAAATCAATCAGATAAAGGTTGTTCATATATAACTTAAAAATAAGAAAAAGTAGGATAAATGGAAATATTTGAGAATCTAAACAATGCCATACTTTAATGGAGAGGTCCTTTTCTCAGAAAATATTTGCTCACCGAAATCGGTGAAAGTGATCTAAGACTAAAACGAGCTTGTGAGTAATTTATGTGATGGGCCTTCTGCATAGAAAGGGCATGGCGATCACGTGGCATTCTCTCTCTCGCGCCGTCTCAGTATCAGCCTATCACAATATAGAGTAAGCCAATACAGCATGGCGATCAGACGCATGGATCGATCTGAATTAACAAGATTCATAATAAAAGCCTCTTGTCAGGTCTTGTGTAATAAATTCATGTGAACAGTGAGCGCATCGTTGCCAAATTAAGACCGGAGTAGGTAAAAATGTATTTTGTTACCCTTTTGAAGTGAAAATGTCTAGTGCACTCCAATCTAATAAGGTAATGGATTTCATTTGTTACCTAGCTTTCTATACGATCGATGCAGTGTTGTTACGCATTATCATGTAAAGAGTGTGTATATATGACAAACTTTAGAACCCCTTTTTTTCCTTCCATTGTGTTACAATAAACAACAGCACACGTGACGTTCACGTGCTCCTTTTAACGAAAGAAAAGTTTACTAGAAACCTAAAAGAAGACACACACACACACACACCAATTCGAATAGACATCCCCGAGCTGAAGCTTATCCTTTCTTTAGTGAATCAAGATCCAATAGATATTATAATACATGCAGCATATATTATGTCACTCTGTTATTTTTTTTCAAAACACAATTATCTCGAAACATATAAAGTTTCCAGATTTGTACTAGGGCCTACCTTATTTGATGCGATGAATTTGGACTAAGTACATAGCTGATGTTTTTTTTTGCTATAAATATAAATAATCCTTTCCTCTTTCACCTTACCTTTACTCTGTTTCTTGTTCACTCTCTCTCTCTCTCTCTCGCACTGCAAGATTGTTTTTCTGAATCCAAAGAAGATGAATAGAGCTATAGAAGCTGATCTTTTGCTCAACTATAATACGGACATGTCGGTCTTAGAGAGACAAAGGGCTCATCTCAAGTACCTCAATCCAGGTTTTGATTCTCCTCTCGCCGGCTTCTTCTCCGATTCTTCGATGATTAACGGCGGCGTGATTGACGGCTTTCTTGGGACGGACGGTTTGAATCTTCCGATGATTTACGGAGATACGACTGTGGAAGGTGATCCAAGACTCTCTATCTCCCCGGAAACGATGATTGGGACTGGAAATTTCAAGAAAAGGAAGTTTGATACAGAGACCAAGGTTCGTATATATATGTAGCTCTGTTATTGAACTAAACAGATCTTACTTTGAGGTTTTACTTATCTGTTTCTGTCTTTTTTTTTTAGGATTGTGATGGGAAGAAGAAGAAGATAATGATGATGAACAGAGAAGATGAAGTAGAAGAAGAAGAAGATGAGAAGTCGAAACTAACAGAGCAAAACAATGGGAGCACAAGAAGCATCAAAAAGATGAAAAACAAAGCCAAGAAAGAAGAAAACAGTTACTCCAGCGATTCATCAAAAGTGACGATACAGAAAACGGATTATATTCATGTTCGTGCACGACGAGGCCAAGCCACTGATAGTCATAGCATAGCAGAACGAGTAAGAAAGACTTCATTCTGTTTAAGACAATGTTTTCTTTCTTTGTATCATTTGAGACTAATTGTTTTTAGTTATTAAAATTGTGTTATTATAGGTTAGAAGAGAAAAGATAAGCGAGAGGATGAAGTTTCTACAAGATTTGGTTCCTGGTTGCGACAAGATCACAGGCAAAGCAGGGATGCTTGATGAAATCATTAACTATGTTCAGTCACTCCAGAGACAAATTGAGGTATAGAGTTCATTTTCTAGTAATACAAAATACTGTCTCTCTTTAAGACTCTAATCTTGCATTAGTTTTGTAATTAATTTGTTACTCCTAACATATCTGATATTGTTTAAAACAGTTCTTATCGATGAAACTAGCAGTTGTGAATCCAAGGCCTGATTTCGATATGGATGACATTTTTGCCAAAGAGGTTAGTCATTTGATTTGTTTGTGTTTACATGGAATATTAAATTTTAAATGTTATGATTAGATGAGCTAAAAGTAAGCCATGTGAATTCATCATAAACCAGGTAGCCTCATCAACTCCAATGACAGTAGTGCCATCTCCTGAAATGGTTAATTCCGGTTATTCTCATGAAATGGTTAATTCCGGTTATTCTAATGAGATGGTTAGTTCCGGCTATCTTCATTTCAATCCAATGCAGCAAGTGGATACCACCAGTTCTGATCCACTGTCGTCATGCTTCAACGTACGTCACATTTTGGTTACTCTCTTTCATTGTGATCTAGTATCATTTAATTTAAGTATTTTTTGTTAAAGAAGTTGTTTGATTATGTCACAGAACGGCCAAGCTCCTTCGATGTGGGACTCTCATGTGCAGAATCTTTATGGCAGTTTAGGAGTCTGATTAAAGGTATAATCAATAGTGATATTTTTGCATATTTTTTGAGTTTATGCTATAAGAAAAGTTCAAATACCCTGACTATATTCAAAACTTACAGATACAAAATTTTAACTGTGCAGGTTCTCTGGACAAAGACACCTTATATGTTTCAAGTGGGAGGATTCAAAAATTGATATTATTCATCCGAAGAGATATAGAAAGAGCAAGCTTATACTAGCTGTTATTTGCTTATTTCACTAGAATGACTTAAGAATATTTGCCGCTCATTATTTTTATGTATCAAAAGAAATAGTGTATACAGTATTTGTCTATAATCATCTCACTAGTCTTTCCAATGTGTGTTCTCTTCTGTCATCCATAGGATTTTTTTTCTTTCCAATGTGTGGAAGATAAACGTTTTTTAACAAAGACAAAAAAATTCAAATAATAAAATCACTGACGGATAAGAAACAAAAATTCATAGTAAACTAAATGAAAAGTAATTAACAAAGCCTCTCGATTTTTTTTTTGTTTTAATGTCCGTAACTATATGTTGTGGTTGAAAACCAAAAAGTAAAAAGAAAAAAAAATCTATGTTTAATGCTTACCAAAACGATGTTGTGTCTGCTTGGCAAGTACGAGAACTCTGAGTGAGATGATTATAAGACCTATGACCAACCAAATGTTAAGATCGTCTCAGAGTAATACACAAACTTGCACTGAATGATCCATCTTTATTAATAGCTCAACCAATACGTTTTATAGTTTTACAACAGAAGCAAATAACTGAAACCCGAAAACAGAGGACACGAGCTTGACAGGCTCAACTAAGTCCTATTAAGACGCAAACTGAATTGACTCAAACAAACTAGTGAGACCACGTCTCTTATTGCTAACTAAAGCAAAGACTAAGACTCCAAAACGACACGACAAACTGAAAAACGACACAACAAACCCTCCTTTAAACTGAACCTTCCCAAGATTCAGTTCACAATGCTCATTCCAAACGCTTCATGGATCTTCTGAAAAGTGGCCAACTTCAATGGCTTTGTCATGATATCCGCAAGCTGCTCCTCCGTACTACAGTAATCCAACTTCAATGTTCCTTCTTTGGCCAAGTCTCTGAGAAAGTGATAACGCACCCTGATATGCTTGGACTTCCCATGTAATACAGCATTCTTTGACAACTTAATGGTAGAAGTGTTGTCGCAAAGTAACACCATTTCTTCATCTTGTTCATACCCGATCTCCTTCAAAACTCTTCCCATCCAAATGGCTTGACACGCACAAGCTGCTGCTGCAACATACTCAGCTTCGGTGGTGGATAAGGTGACAATAGGTTGCTTTCGTGAGGACCATGCCACTGCTCCTCCACTCATCAAGAAAACATACCCAGAAGTGCTTTTGCTATCGTCAATGTCTCCCGCATAGTCACTATCAGTGTACCCAATAAGCCCTGCTTCTCCTTCTCTCTTGTACCAAATCCCGTACTCCAATGTTCCTTTCAAGTAACGCATGATTCTTTTAACAGCTGCGAAGTGCACCAGAGTGGGATTCGCCATGAACCTGCTTATGAGACTCACTACAAACATCAAATCAGGACGTGTTGCAGTAAGATACATCAAGCTCCCCACCATTTGTTTGTACAGCGTCGAATCTACTTTCACACCAGCTTCATCACGACCAACTTTCTGTCCGGGAACCATTGGATTGCAAACTGGGTTGAAGTTTTGCATCCCAAACCTCTCGATCACCTCAGCTGCATACTTCTTTTGACAGATGAAGATACCATTCTCCTTCTGCATCACTTCTATTCCGAGAAAATACCTCATCTTCCCCAAATCAGTCATATCAAATTCCCTCTTCATGGATGTCTTAAACTCATCTAACATCTCATCATCATCACCAGTGAACATCATATCATCAACATAAACGCTAACAATCAGAATTTTACCTCCTCTACGCTTGATGTAGAGTGTTTGTTCACTGGAGCTGCTTTCGAAGCCTTCCTTGGTGAAATACGCCTCAATTCGACTGAACCATGCTCTAGGAGCTTGCTTAAGCCCATAGAGAGCTTTGTGTAGCTTGTATACCAGATGTTCCTTATCGGTTACCTCATAACCTTGTGGCTGCTTAATAAACACGTCTTCTTTGAGTTCACCATGCAGGAATGCTGATTTAACATCCAACTGAAAGATCCCCCAACCTCGCTGAGCTGCCATTGCAATGATCATCCTTACAGTATCCATTCTGGCTACAGGCGCAAATACCTCAGTGTAATCCAACCCATATTCTTGCGCATAACCTTTAACAACGAGTCTTGCTTTAAATTTGTCAACTTCTCCAAGCTCATTGAGTTTTGTTTTATAGATCCATTTGACTCCAATTGCCTTAGCATCTCTCGGAAGTTACATTAGTGACCATGTTTCATTCTTCTCAATGGATTTGATCTCTGCATCCATAGCTTCTTTCCACCTTGACTCTCTCACGGCCTCTTGAAAGAAAGTGGGATCCGTGATGATCATAAGTGCGAGGTTCTCTGCTTCTATCGCCATGTTTGCTTCTTCTTCATTGTCTGACAGCTCTTCTCCAGTAGTATAATCATCAGCCCAAATAGGTGGTTTCCTTACACGGCCAGCAGCTGAAGTTGTGCCTGTTGTCTGATTTGCAGGTGTCTGAGTTGCAGGTGCTATCGGAACTGGGAGAGTTGCAGGGTTTGGAGGCTCATCATCATTCTCCTCGTTCTGATTTTCCTCCCCTCCTTCTTCCTCTTCTTCATTTTCATTTTCTTCGTAATCTTCCTCCCATTCGAGTTCCATACTCTGTTCGGCCGAGTAACTGATCCCCCATTCCCATTTCTTCTCTTCCTCGAATATGACATCCCGACTGATGTGCATTTTCCTTTCAAGAGGATCAAACATCTTGAAAGCTTTTGATTCACTGCTATAGCCAACTAGGACACACTTTACGCTTTTATCATCGAGATTGGTTCTCTTTACATCTGGAATATGAGCATATCCAATGCAACCGAAAACCCTGAAGTGATCAACTGATGGTTTGTGCCCACTCCACGCTTCTTCTGGTGTCATATCTTTGACAATTGCTGTAGGGGATCGATTAAGCACGTGATTGACCCACTGAACTGCATCTGGCCAGAAACTCTTTGGTACGTCCTTCTCAGTCAACACAGCTCTCACCATGTTCATGATTGTCCGGTTCTTACGCTCTGCAACACCATTCTGTTGTGGTGTGTAGGCAGTGGTCAATTGCCTTTTGATTCCATGTTCCTTGCAGAACTCCTTGAACTCGGTGGAATTGTACTCGCCTCCTATGTCAGTTCTCAGACACTTAATGACATTCCCAGACTGCTTCTCCACCATCGCTTTGAATAATTTGAATTGTTGAAAAGCTTATGACTTCTCTGCTACAAAGTATATCCCTGTTTTCCTTGAGAAATCATCTATGAAGCTTAGTAGATACCTCTTTTGGCTGTTGGATGGAGGATTGATTGGACCGCACAGATCAGAATGAATGAGTTGCAGCTTCTCAATTGATCTCCACTGACTTCTCTTTGGAAATGGAACTCGATGGTGCTTTCCTATGACGCAGGCTTCGCAGTTTTGTTTCATTTGCTCAACTTCCGGAAGACCAATGACCATTTCTTTACTCTGCAAAGTGTGAAGACCCTTGTAGCTCAGATGACCATAACGGTGATGCCACAACTCAGATTTGTTGGAGACATCAACTTGGAGACACCTCTCTTCCTTCCCTTTTCCACTCGCTTCTCCAAGTAACACGAACATTCGATTTGTCCTCATGACTGATTCAGCTATCTTTCCTCTTGCAGGGTGAAAGATGCTACAGATCTTTCGATCTCCTCCCTTGAAGAGTACGTCTAATCCCTTCTCTTGAAGCTGTCCAACACTCAGTAGATTGTTCTTTAGCTCCGGCACATAATAGACGTCACTCATCACATAGCTTATCCCTCTTAGTATGATTTTTACCACCCCCTTACCACTGACCATTAGCTTGTGGTTATTTCCGAGCTTAACATTGTGTGAGAAAGCTGTGTCCAAGCTGGTGAACATGCCTCGTTCTCCACACATGTGGTTTGAGCATCCAGAGTCTACAAACCAAACATCACCTCTCTTTGTCTCTTGAGACTCCGTCAATGCCATCAGCAGAACTTCCTCGTTCTCATCAAGCTCAGCGTAATGAGCTCCACTTCCTCCATTCGGACATTCGTACTGGAAATGTCCGAGGTTGTGGCATCGATAACATTCCACCAGCGCCTTGTTGAATGTGCGTCCACGACCCCTGCCTCTTCCTCTGTACGAGCCTCTGCCTCTACCTCTCACATTGAGTGCTTGCTCCTCTTCCTCATAGCTGTTCTTCCTGAACTTCTTCTCATGCACGGACAGAGAACTCTGCAGTTCATCAACGGTTATGCTGCCGGTATCTTTGGACTCTTCAATGGATACCACAACATATGTGAACTTGTCGGTGAGAGTACGCAGGATCTTTTCCACAATCTTCAAATCCGGCATCTCTTCCCTATTGCTCCTCATTCTGTTAGAGACCATCATCACTCTTCCGAAGTAATCATCAATGCTTTCATTGCCTTTCATTGCGAGAACTTCGAATTCTCTCCTCAGCGTTTGAAGAAGTGATCTCTTCACCCTCTCGTTTCCTCCATACTTTCTTTTCAGTGAATCCCAGATGATCTTAGAGGTTTTACGATCCAAGATCTGCTCAAACACTTCTCGATCAATGGCCTGGAACAAGTAGTGCTTCGTCCTGAGGTCGTCGAGTTGTTTCTGCTGCGCTGCAGTCATCTCGGCTCCCTCTGCTACCACGGTGTAACCTTCCTCCACCAAACTCCATAAACCCTTGGCGCGTAGGAGGTTCTCCATTAATTCACTCCAATGATCGTAATGACCATCAAAGTGAGGAATCTTTGTTAACGTTTTGTCGTCACTCATCTTTGTTCTCTCTTAACTCTTCGATCACTTTGATTTGTGTTTTGCTCTGATACCAAATGTTAAGATCGTCTCAGAGTAATACACAAACTTACACTGAATGATCCATCTTTACTAATAGCTCAACCAATGCGTTTTATAGTTTTACAACAGAAGCAAATAACTGAAATCCGAAAACAGAGGACACGAGCTTGACAGGCTCAACTAAGTCCTATTAAGACGCAAACTGAATTGACTCAAACAAACTAGTGAGACCACGTCTCTTATTGCTAACTGAAGCAAAGACTAAGATTCCAAAACGACACGACAAACTGAAAAACGACACAACACCAAACCCACCTGTTGCAACTCAAATACCCTAAATCCTCTCTATACCACGAGTTTGTATTGATAGTATTAAATGGAGGAGGAGAAGAAGAGCAGAGTTTTGATCATCGGAGCAACAGGACGATTAGGGAACTATTTGACCCGTTTCAGTATCCAATCGGGTCACCCGACTTTCGCTCTCACCAGACACTCCACTCTCTCCGATAACCTGAAATCTCTCTCCGACGCCGGCGTTACTCTCCTCAAGGTCTTTCCCTCACTCTTTGAAAATACTCTGTAATCTCAAAGTTTTGACTTTTTTTTTTTCTTCGTTTGATTTGGATTTCGTATTAAATGGGTTTAGGGTTCATTAGAGGATGAAAGAAGCTTAGAGGAAGCAGTGAGTAAAGTAGATGTGGTGATCTCTGCAATTCCATCAAAACATGTTCTTGATCAGAAACTCCTTATCAAACTCATCAAACAATCTGGTTCCATCAAGGTCTCTTCTTTAGCCATTGATCTTTGTATAAGCAATGAAACTGATTCTTGAATGTGCGTTAGATCTCTCTCTGACTAGAGCAGGACATTGTGGTTTTGTTTTTGTAGAGGTTTATACCTGCTGAATATGGAGCAAATCCGGATAAAACACAAGTCTCAGATCTTGATCACGGTTTCTATTCTAAGAAATCTCAGATCAAGCGTATGATTGAATCAGAAGGTATTCCATATACATACATTTGCTGTGGATTGTTCATGAGAATTCTACTTCCTTCGCTTGTTCAACCGGGTCTTCATTCTCCTCCAATCGATAATAAAGTCACAGTTTTTGGAGATGGAAACGTTAAAGGTTTGTTCTTTTTTTACTCAAGTGTATACAATCTTGTGAGGTCTGAAACTGAGTGTTTCTGTGTGTTTTTTGTGTATAGCTGTATTCGTGAATGACGTTGATGTTGCGGCATTTACCATCAAAACGATAGATGATCCTCGAACACTGAATAAAACCTTGTACCTTAGACCACCCGAAAACATGTGTTCCATGAATGATCTTGTTCAGCTCTGGGAGGGCAAGATTGAGAAGAAGCTTGAGAAAACTTTTGTTACAGAGAATCAACTTCTCAAGAAGATCAAAGGTGCCATCATCAACACATTTACTACCAACATCTGCCTTCAATTTTCAAAAACTTTTCTAACTTCAGCTTTTCTGTTTCTATAATGCAGAGACTCCGTATCCGGATAACATGGAGATGGTCTTCATATACTCTGTATTTGTCAAAGGGGATCATACATACTTCGATATCGAGTCGTCAGGTGGAGTGAATGGTACTGAGCTTTACCCTGATGTCAAATACATGACCGTGAGCGAGTTTCTTGATACTCTTCTCTAGGATGATATTCAAATAGCAAAGTCAATCACATTTTGTCTCATAGTATTTCAGAGATCTCTTTACACTTCTGTAACACCTCTGTTTCTTGAGGAACCCATCTCTCTAGTATTATTTTTACCCAATTGATCTGTGCTTGGAAAGAGTGTAAGACAATTGCTTCTGATGATCAAAGGATCCAAAATTATCAGTTACATGGTATCAAGATCATAGGTTCAAGCCTCATGAAAATCACAAATTATAGAAATAGCAACAATGAAGTATGTGCTTTTGTGGGGTAGAGTGATAAGTTAAGGATTCAGTTCAGATAGAGTTGGAACCAACTTTAAATTAATTTTACGATAGAAACAGCGCTAAAAGGAAGCAACTATGGCACACAATGGAACACGTCAATTAAAAGAATGTGATTCTAAGAGCCTATCCAAAAGTACGAGGTTTAAGGGAATGGAGTGAACGAGTGATCCCGACAAGACTAACCTTTATTTCTCAGCCTCTTGTTTTTTAATAAGATCTCTCTTTACGTTTTCTTCCAACCTTAACACAGATAGACACATTTGCTTGAAGACAAAATCGAACCTCGTATTCAAGTTTCCTTCTGTTCTTCCACGTATCGGCCACTTACACGGTAACATCTCTTTCCATGTCCGCTTCAGTTTCTAACATTCCTAATTTTTCGACGCACTCAGTTTTGTGATTACTCGTTTTTCTTGTTTGCCTCGATTTCTTTAAACAGTTATAGTAGTGTGATAGAAATTGCTTTCTTTTCCTTTATTTTGTGAAACTTGATTGGAACAAGAGCTAGTGTTAATGTTTGACAAGAGAGATTTAAATTGTGACTTATGAGATTCAATGTCTTTTAGGTACAAATGTCTGAACACGTTATGGGCTTAAGCAAGATTAACACACAGATTTGTGTTCATGGTTATCAACCTGCCTGGTTAAGTCGTTGGACTCGTAGAAACAGAGATGGGAAGTGCTCCAAGGAGATTAATAACTTACCGGAAGATGGTCAACTGGTGAAAGCGTCAACAGGTTCCTTGAAACTAAAAGGAAAAATGTTGAGTGGAGTTCTTGATCTGTTTCCTAATCCTGATTCAGCTCTTCCAAGTGTCAAACTAGTACCTGACATGAACAATGAACCGCCAATTGTTGCGGACAGAGAAGACTCGATAGATGGGAATGAAGGCCAAACAAGCAGTGCAGCTACTCAAAGTATGAAAGTGGAACACTTTCAAAACAACAACACCAAGCTGCTCAGCGAGTGCAAGCGTATATGGTCTGACTCTGAAACCAACACTAGATCACAGGTCAAACGTCTGAAGACAAACACATCATATTATAGCGGAAATGAAACCGACAGCATGATGGCTGTCGAAGAGGGACCATCAGGGAAGAAGGTGAACTACTTCTTCCACAGAATAATCGAAATCAACAAACCCGGATCCAGAAGATATCAAAAACCCTCCGCATCACAAATCAAGAATCTTAATATGGGAGAAGACGTTAACCCATGGATTCAGAGATGGTGTAAGAAAAAAGCTGGAGAGACTCATGTACCAAGAGGAGGGAAAGAGGTCAACCCACAGAGCACTGCACTAGAGAAGCAGTTTCCAAGTATTGCAGCAATGGCAATGATGAAGAAGGCTCTCAACGGTTTAAACCCGACAGGCTGTAGAAAAACCAACTCCCTCTTCGTCTGGAATACTGAGGATTTAAGGTGAAACAAATTCTGTAACGCCAATCTTGCTGGTGTCAGAACACAATACAAAACTAGTATCTACCTACTTCAAATAAAATTGTTACTGTGACAGCAAAATCTACAAGTAATACTGGTGTAATCATTTTTACCGTGTGTGATATAAGTAAATTTTCTAGAGCCTTGTTTCAAAACAATATTGTTCTCTCCAAAATCTCATAAGATTAAAGTAGTATACTCAAATGTCTGCAACTGCAAGTAAAGGTGCATTCTAGAAAGATAATGGTCTACAGAGAAAATGGATAAAAGATAGAGATAAAACAGCAAAAACATTCTTCAGAAGCTAGCCGTGGGTTGCCCTAGTGTGGATCTGTTGGCTTGAGTGAGCAGAGACCATCCTGATGGTTCCCTTAGCCATCAAGTCTCTGATTGCCCTCCTAGCAAGCGATCCATTGATCTGTACCAATAACACAAGCTTATGTCAAAACTAGTAGTAATCTAAAATCCAAATGTGTTCGTAAGATCAATAAAATATCGTTAAGGCACCAAAGAGTAAAGAGATATTTCCAACAGAAACAAGAAATTAAAGAATCAGTTGATCAGAGGAATTCACCTACAGACATTACTCAAGTATCATTAACAACACTCTTTACATACAATGCAATCTCCATTATAATCTAAAGCTATCAAGTAAGACCCTTAGATGTTATCTATCAAGAAGTACTAATAACACACAGTTCACAACTACAGTGTCACCAATGCCATATTCTATCAGACAAAACATTGCCAGCTCTCAGAAATAAAGTTAAAAGTTTTTTTTACCCTCAAACGGTCAGAGAGGATAGAAGGAGTGATCAATTTGAACTTGGGAGCTTCAGAGAGAAGCTTGTCGTAGGTTGCTTGGTCGAACAGAACCATGTTGTTCACTTTCTCCTTTTGTTTTCCTTTGCTCCACTTCTGTTCATTCCCAAAGCAAAAAGTAATAATCAGTACTTAGTGAAAAAAACAGGGGAAAAGGGATCATAATGAGATAAACCCAGATCAAAAGAATCTAACTTTATGATTCAGAATATGTAACTGCGAGACAAAAGATGAGATTTTAAGAAGAAAAGGAAAAAAAAAGTTGACCTTCTTCTTTTGCTTGCCGCCACCGGATTTGGCGGGTTTAGAGGAAGGAGGAGGAACTTTGTCTTTCTTGGGTGCCTAGTAGATTCAGACAGAGAAGCCATTGTTAGTCAGATCATCAAGACAAAGAGAATATGGATAGTGAAAGAGAGTGAGAGAGCAGACACACACCATTGTTGGATCTGGACAAGAGAGGAGCGGCGCTACGATATGAACAACTTTTTAAACAATGAATTGAATAAATTGACCTTGAATAAACCCTAGACGATGTTGAGTTCTCTCACAGGGAAATTACTCTATTTTAGTTTTTATTAATTATAAATAAATACCCTCTCAAATTATATATTTTATGTTTTGGATCAAACAATAATATTTTCATTTTATTCGGTACAATGGCAGATTAATACTCTCTCTGTATAAATTAAGAAAAACATTTAATGTTTAGTGTATTTTTCATTTATAATAACATATTTTTATAATTATTAACTAATAGTATTTCATCAAATTTTTAAATTCTCATTTAATGATTTTTAAAATTTGTAATTTCTTAGTATTAATTGATAAAAGTATACAGAAAATCATCCTTTGTGATACAAGAAAAAATTCTAGAACATCAAGTATTCTGATACAGAGGGAGTATAATTCTCTTTGGTTTCATATGTTTTTTTTTAGTCACACATTTTTCTTAAATCTTGATTTAACATTTCTTATGTGATTTTTGCAAAAATAATGAAAAACTTATAAGGGTTTTTGCAATTACTTGTCTCACCATCCTTCAATTTTCATTTACTTGAGTTTTTCTCTCTTTGCAACTCTGTTACTTATTAGCAACGTTTATTTGTTAACTACTCTTGGATAAATTTAGGCTTATTTTACCTAATCGAAAAATTAGGCTAGGTGAAGCTATGATTCAGAATAGAACTCATCATTTGGGCTCATGTTTATTACTCTCTCCGTTTCAAAATATAGGATGTTTTGGAGAAGGTTTTTGTTTCATAATATAAGATGCTTTCAAATTTCAATGCAACTTTTAGATTATTTTAGTATTTTATATTATGCAGTATTGTATCTGATTGGTTGAACTTGTTAAAAGTAAAAACTTCTTAATCTGCGTGCTTTGCTTAAAACATCCTATATTTTGAAACGGAGAGAGTATTAGCTTAACGTTCAACTCTCGTTGGACATTTTTTACTGGACTTATTACTTGGGCTACTTAACTAGACAAAGGAGTTCGTAGAGAGAGTGAGAGAGCAGACAATAAAGGAGTTTTCCATTGGTAGATCATTAGATGTATGTAATACCTCTTGGAAATTACGATGATATAGTAAATTAGTAGATTTAGCACAAAATCATCAGTTGTCCCGTCCAATAGATTTCCAAAAGATCGTGTTATATTACACAATGGATCGAGTAATTCAACAGTAAATTATGCCATATTACTAGGTAGATAATGTGTTTCACTAGAACCATATATTCCAGAATCAAATAAAAGCTACTTGTTCAAGGACCATACGTGTATTTATATGACTTTTTTTTCTTTTACGAGGGACCATATACGTATATTAGTTCCACCTTTTCACATTTAAATTTGTATTCAAGAAAAGTTTTCATAAGCGCCAGAATTCTGAAGGAAAAAAGGAGAGAAGATTTTGGATACTACTACAAATACAAAGTCTACGAAACGAATGGATAATTTAAAGAAATTGGAGATCGAGTTTTATCAACTTAGCCAGCCAATCATGTCCATAACGGAAAGTTTAGGTGACTCAAAAACTCTAAAAAAGACAAGTTAATTACAAACAAGATGAGGTCCTTCATATTACGGAAAAGAAAAGTTAAAGTTGATAAATTATTAAAGAGAGACCCCGAAAAAAAAGAGACAAAAAAGTGTATAATGTTGAGTATGTCTTAGTGAAGAAGGAAATCGCTCTCACTTAAGTGTTCCATTCCGTATTGCCAAATGGGCTTTCTGCTAGAAGATAATCTTCTAAATCTATATATTGGGAAAATCTGTATAATTTGTGGAATGTTATTCAATGTTTCTAAAATATATTTTTGTGGGATATAAAAAAAAAAAAGTATCTTATGTGAACAAAATAAGTTTCTTGGAAATATGCTTTTTATATATTT
This sequence comes from Camelina sativa, assembly GCF_000633955.1. Classification (NCBI taxonomy): domain Eukaryota; kingdom Viridiplantae; phylum Streptophyta; class Magnoliopsida; order Brassicales; family Brassicaceae; genus Camelina; species Camelina sativa. Next base: position 2,868,164 of record NC_025696.1, on the reverse strand, counting down.
CATATGATATGATCTTGTTTGTTGTTATTTGAATAATTTATTACCCATTTCACATATATATATATTTGAAAGATGTAAATAGAAAACTAATAAAAGAGCTTCTTACATTCAAAAAGACTATCTATAATGGCCTTTCAGAATTTTTGGGGCTTAATTATTTGTGGCTTGCAGTTTTTTCCCTACCTTTCCAAAGAGTATTAAAGAAAAGAAAGAAGGTTATGACTGTTAAAATTCCTTTTCTTATCGACCAAAACTTTCTGTCGACAACGCCTATTGATATATAGTTTTTACAGTTGCATATGTGTGTGTACGTAGTTAGCTAGACATAGATATATTGAGTCTGGCGTCTCAGTTTCACGTGTACGTAAATTTATGTATACTGCGATTTTCCAGTATTATCTTATCTATGTAGACGTGTGGATTCGTATATTATGATTTATGACTAACTTATACACTTTAGAGGTTTGAATTAATGAAGACAAACATTATACAAACCCTTATAATGTTGGAACTTGGAACCTCATAATTCATAAACCAAGTAACCAACAGTCAGCTAAAAGAGAGCTGGTTGGGTGAAGTGTATCCGATTTTTTTTCACAATAGAATTTCGTCACAATTTTTTTTGCTTTTTTTTAACATCTTAATCCTACTACTAACAATTTCTAATTTTTATTAAATGTGACGATTAAATTTACAAAGAAAAAAAAAACCATCATAGGTGATCAGAGATAGTTGGACTCTTGTCAGTCTTGAATTAAGTAACATATCTTTTGGTACCAAATAACTCTTCATTACTTTAGTTTTTTAAATATCTGGATTTGACAGCTTCCAATTGTATTGTCCACTTTAATAGTAGCAGACTATTTTTTAAGTAACTGCTTCTTCTTGTAATTTTTGTAATGTTTTGCACGCATCAATTAAAACGCAAACGTTTTAGTTACTATGTATATATTAGTTGTGTATTTTGTCTTTAGACTGAAAAGCTCAACATTTGAGAGCATTAAGTTATTGCAGAAGATGTGATTTGGCGTGGCCAGACGACGAGCCAAAGTACCTCTATATTATACTTGTACAAAATAAGACTGACTCTTAAAATTTGGTTATGTTTTACATTGTTGTTAATAATCGTTAGGTCAATTGAGAGATATTTTGTCTGCAAAAACAACACTTTCTGAAACAAGAATATGAGTCTAAATAGATGTAAAAAAGAATATTAGTCTAAATGAGCACGACAAAAACTTTTAGAAATCCTCTGATAAATTTATGTGTTAACCCTTCACATTATTAATTTTAAAATAATATTTACAGTAGCATCTTCAGATTTATCTACAAGACTAGAAGATGCACATATTTGTATGTAAACAACATTATATATGAAGAAAATATCGAATAAATGATGAAAACAGATCAGGGAATAAGAAGAAGAAGATGTGATTGGTCATGACTCATGACCTCATGGGCGATGAAAAATAGCAAGGACAGCTTTTGGGAGCATTGAGAATAATATTATGGATAAAGTAAAAAAAAAAAAAAGCAAACAAATGCTGTTCACAATTAAAAGTAAAAACAAATAAATAGTACAACCCATTTTGATGTTTTCTTCAAAAATAAAAAGCTCTCTAGAGAATAGTATTTTATTCAATATATTAAAATAAAATAGATTAAAATTAAAAAATGATGGATATATCCTTAAGTCTATAAATAATAAGCGTAACCAACTCAAATCAATACCTTACAATACAAACCCAAGAAGAAGAAAACAAAACACATAATAAAAACTAGGTCTAACAAAAGAACGAAGATCATCAGCACATAAATATTCTTGAATCATCTGTTTTTTACTTAATGAAACATAACTGCACAAACTGGTACTCATTGTTCACCATGGCTATTGTTCTTCTTCCTCTGTTTCATCTCTTGATGGCAAAACACTCTGCTTCTCACTTTGTTTCCGTAAATACCACTTCTTTCGAGTGACCTTAAAACCACTCCCACGATCCCTTTTTTTAAGCCTCTCTTTTTCTTCTTCGTTTCGTCCCTGTGTTTTTTCTTTTCCGCAATTGGAATCATCTTTTGATGGATTCAGTTAAGTTTCAACACTTGAAGATGGAGAAATCAAGAGGAATCTTGAATTTTCAAGCAATAAGATCGTTCACGAGCTTGTTCAGAGTGATCGAGCTGCTTTTTCTTCTGATCTTGATCTCCAAACTCTCTTTCCCTTCTGTAAAACTCTCCGGTGACATTTTCAAGGGAGCAGCAGTGTTTCTCGTTAGCCCTAGATTCGTTTTCTTCGTCGGAAACGCAATTGTAATTACTCTTTTCGCGAAATCCGGACGATACAGCTCCTCTAGTCACGAGCCTTTAAAGACGACAACGGAAGCTGCAACTGCAAGCAACGATCTTTACCAAGAGTTTGTTCACAAGAGTGAGAAGAAGAGATCCGAAGTTTACGAGACGAAAACAGAACAGCTAAAGAAGACTAGTGGAGTGAAAAGGGTTACTTTCGAGAGATGCCAATCGCAGAAGGCGTTTGAGGCGGTTCAGCCGCTGGAGAGTAGCAATGGTGGGAAAGTCATGAAGAGGTATGTGTCGGAGAAGCATCTAAGGATTTGTGACTCCGACAAGAAAGTAGTAGTGAGGGTTAAGAAACCAGAAGATGGAATGAGCAACGAGCAGTTTAGGACAAAGATTGAAGCTTTCATCGCGAGACAAAAGAGGATTCAAAAGGATGAAGAACACTTGATAATCTAGATCCTCTCTTTGTTAGTTAATGTTTGTTTCTGGTTATAAACTTGGATCCTCTGTTTCGTAATGTTGTTACTTTGCCTTAGAAAATCTCTTTATCTAATTAACCCTTGTAATCCTTTAAGGATGTTTAAGTAAATACAACAAATGGTATTGGATGTTACTTTTGCAGCTTTGCTTATTAATCGTAGGTTTAATCTGAGATGATAGCATACTTGTAATGAGTTAAATTGAAAACATTCATCAAACAAATATATGTGCTGTACTTAAGACACTTGCAAATTTTAACCAAATTAAACCTTTTTTTTTTGTTTAACCAAAGGTTGGAGTTTTCCATCGTCAAATCCATTTTTTTTATTTATTTTTGCATATAATATTTACTAGCTATTACCTGATTTGTAGAGGATTTACATAAAGTAAATATAGATGCATATAATTAATAATGGTGTTTCGAAATGCTGGATAGCATTAGGGTTATGCTGTTATGGATAAAAGGGAAAAGAAAGCATTATAGAGGGAATTGTTGGTACTAACTATATATGTCGTCACGTCATCGATCTAGGTCTCAGATTGGGAATATTTAAGATCCCATTGTTAGTGTAGAATTAATCTTTTCACCCATAACTTATTTATTTGCATGCAAAAATGTGCTATTGATAAGCCAACACTAGAGTATTGATTCTTTGATATTACGAACTAACTAGAGATTAGGTATCGGACATGCTTAATTTTTATGCCGAGACATATGCTATATATGACGTAAGGCTGTTCGATAAGAACATGCATTGGCTAACGTATTCGCATTAAATTTACAAATCTTTATAACTTTATAATAGATAAGATATAGTTTGAAAATGTTGTAATGTACTATCTATTACAGCTTTTAATTACATGCAAGCAACATAAATATAATTATATATATGAAAACATAGAAATCCTCTAGTAACTCGATTTTTATGTAAACAAAACATTTATACTATAAATATAACCCTGCTCTCTTGCGAGATATAAGTTTTTTTTTTAATTGGTTTCGAATCGGTTAAGTAAGATTAATGATACTAGATTGTAACTGAGTGAGGGTGAAACGATCTGACGTGTAGGAACCAAATATCTGGAAAGGTGAACGAGACAAGATACGTTTCGATGAGAAAGATTGATGCCAATCTACGAAGGATACACGTGAGATAGGCATAAACCTGCAAGGAACATATCGTATAATATATGTTACTTGTACTTTGTTTATTGTATAATTTATACGTTTTATTTACATGTGACTAGTTGATTATTGGAAAAACGTTAAAAAGGTTATGAATAATTTAATGGTTACCTTTACTTATCTTATTATTCTTTTGCTTGTTGATCACATCTATTATATGGATTGAATCTGAATGATGAGGTATCATCGTCACGATACTAACACAAATCAATAGTTATGCTTTCTCTTTAAACATGTTGAGTTAAATATACACGGTTTGAACTCAAAAGAGTATTTTGTATATATACTTATATTGACCAAGACATTTCAAATCGAACTTGCTTTCATAGTCAGTAGTCACCACCATATATATAAATTGAAAAAAGAATGACAGAAAGTATTCAATATATTGCATATTGTACATATACAACATGACAAGATTGAGGAGGCAGAGAATTTATACCATAACGTATTGTCCATTTAAGGGTCATCAGCAACCCATTCATTTGCTCTTGTAACTTAGACAAAACATCACTTAGAATCTCTCCTTTGGCATAAGTCTTTCTATTGTTAACCGCATCAACTAGAATTGTCGCATTAGAATTGTCTAGATATTTTGGTAGAGGAAATAAATACCCTTAGGATTCTTGGATGTAGACTATCTAAACTAAATAAAAAAATATTTCTTCAAGTCGGCAGTGCATCTTATGAAAACCAAGCATAGAGCATATGAGCAACTTTTTGCTAAGCTAAACTAGCCTAATTTCACATTCAAGTTAATTGCCATATTTTAAAACCCATAATAAGAAGTCTTCATATCAATAATATAGCTTATGAATCTAATTCTACTATAATATCCTTCTGCGGTTTATGGTTTGTTTCATACAAGTAAGTAAATATTAGTAAAGACAGAAGAATCAAGTTTCTTTTTAGCAAAAATCAAAAAGTTATCTCATGAAAATATTCAGTTGTTCATGAAAGGATTTTTTTCTTGAGTTGAATTCCAACTTACTTTGTTCATGATAAAATTCTAAACGATTTGATTCTCCACTTAGTAAAAAGAAAACTAATTCGATACTAACTACGAAAGTTCTGACTGAATAGTACCAGAAAATTAGGGGGCTAAACCGCCATTTTCATATCTATTTTCTTGTGAGGATCATAGCCAACGAGCTCAAAGTCATCCGCAACAAAAGAATCTATATGTTTCTTCTCCGGATTTATCTTCAAAACCTGTAAATATATCCAATGATGAATAAGGATACAGTTGCAATGAACTATTGGTAGATCATGCATTCACAAAACTCAAACAAGACTAAGAATCAGTGATCATTTCCCGTATATATACTCACAGGAAAAGGTTTTGGTGGGTTCTCAAGTTGCTCTTGCAGAGGCTTGACATGGTTTTTGTAAACATGAGCATCTCCAATCACATGGATAAAATCACCAGGAACAAGATCTGCATAATGTCAACAAAATATCAATAGATGACTGAAGTTCGAAATCATTAATTTACCCCTTTCGTAGTGAAAATTTGAACGCTACCACAGACGTGAGCGAGAATGCATGTGAGAAGGGAGTATGAGGCAATGTTAAACGGTACACCGAGCCCCATATCGGCTGAGCGCTGATACATTTGACATGAAAGTTCTCCATTTGCAACATAAAACTGTGCAAACATGTCGCATGGAGGAAGTGCCATCAACTTCAGATCAGGAGGATTCCAAGCCGACATTATGATTCGTCGATCATCAGGATTATTCTTGATCTTGTTAATTACATCTAAGAGCTGATCAAATCCTTGGCCAGTATAATCAGCATGCATATCTGTGTACCTGTAGAACGAGATTAACGAGATGGCTAAAACAGAGATATATGTTTTGCCAAAACTCAGAAAAGCCAGGAGATAACAACAGACTGGCTACTGACTTAGCACCAAAGTGTCTCCATTGAAATCCATAAACGGGTCCAAGGTCACCTTCCTCTCTCTCAGTCAGCCCAATACTGAAATCAAAAGTGTTCACAATATAAGTGTGATGGCCATAAGATTTCAAGTTCTGAAAGCAAAAAAGGTCGAACTAAAGTTTAAGGTTTACCCATCAAGATAGTCTCTCGACGCATTCCCATCCCATATACGGATACCTTTTTCTTGAAGTACCTGCCACTTACACAAACCTCTCAGAGAAAAAATATAGCTCATTTGCATATGCTCCAAATGTGATCTAGGCATGAAGATAATGATAAAAGATCTGTTCTCTTACCTTTGCATTCGTTGAACCACTTATGAACCATAGAAGTTCCTCAACAACACCTCTCCAGAAAACTCTCTTTTAAGTAAAGTGCAAACGGATCTTGTAAGGTGGAGAAGACAAAGCAAATTCTCTTTGGGTTTAAAACATGAAAAGTCATTGTAAAGGTGAGCATACCTTAGTCGTCAGAAGTGGAAAATTCCTGCGTAAGTTGAATTTCATCTGTGGATCCAAAAATATGGAGATTAATTAACCTTAAGAAGCAAACCAGAACAAGACATTCAGATATATATTAAGAGGTAGTAACTCACCTGACAGCCGAATTTAGATAATGTGCCAGTCCCTGTCCTATCGTTCTTTACGTTTCCATTTGAGATTATCTCCTTGACCAGATTCAAGTAGAGGAGTTCCTCATGCCGGTCAAAAATCATCTTAGGGAGAAAAGATGAAAACTTCTTCCAGTCAACTTGAAGGGCTTGTGATTCAGCACGTTCATCAGGAGATTCACCAGCAGAAGAATTCTTCACACGAACATAAGTCGTGAAGGCAAATCGAAGTCCATTTTCACATATTGGAAACGACGAACACCAAGGTTGATATGCAGAAGTGTCAACCGGGGAAATAAACGTATCACAGTCAATACTTGTATCAATCTCAGTTAAGTGGATGGCTTCACAGCGCGGTCTATTCAATGATTCCCTACAATACAACAACTGTCAAGACAATCAAAGAAAAAGGAAACCACGAAAACAATGAGAATCCTGCTGAGTAAGGAACACACACCTCAATATGTCACCACCTCCTATTACAAAAACCTTATCAATGGACAGACTATATGGAGGTGCAGCTAATAAATCTAGCGCGGATTCAATGCTACTGCAAGTTACAACATTCTCATTGACGGCTATACTGAAACCGCTAGAACGAGTTAAGACAACGTTGAGGCGACCAGGGAGTGGCCTATACTTCGAGGGAATAGACTCCCACGTTTTCCTACCCATTACAACAGCGTTCTTCTTAGCGGAATCCGAAGTGGTTAGAGTTAAATCCTTGAAGAATTTGAGGTCGGTAGGCAAATTCCATGGAAGTTTTCCGTCTTTACCAATACCCATATCCTTGGTTGCAGCTACCACAACTTGGTAAGTTCTCTGAAGCTTTGAAGCCATGGTCACATTTCCATTGAGAGTGCTGCTTGCCATGGTTGATATAGAAATCTTAGAGATGTTTGCCAATGAGGATGGCTTGGGAGAAACTCTACAGAGCAACCTTTGAGACAAAGGCAGCAAAGCCTGAGAATTGAAGACATAGAGAAGTTGAGAAGATTAACAAGCTATGCAATTGCAACAGAAGCTCGACACATAAGTCAAAGATTGAAAGATAGACATAGAAATCCACAAATTACATCAAATAACAAGTTCACCACTGACCGATTTAAACGCTAAAGGTAGAATCTTTGCGGGATTTGGCAAACACCTAAACAGAAAAAAAAAACCAAAAATTTCAAAGACAAAGTCAGTTAAAATTGGATAAGCTTCGAGCTCTGATAGCTGAAGGAAAAAATGCTCAAGACCTAAACTCATAGAAACGTGTAGTAAGCAAATGAGAGTGTTCTTCAGAGAAGTAAGCAAATCTTTCTATTAATAAATCTAAATACTTTATCAAATTACTAAAACAAAGCAGCTACAGAACTAACCTCATTGGAGTTTCACCAGTTTCTATCCGCATTCAAAGTGTGAATCTACACATTCATAATTGCAAACAAAGGCCTAAACAAAATTAAAAAACAAATCAAATTGGTTTTACACAGCCAAAAACATAATCACTCGAGACTCCAAAACCCTAACCTTTGAAGACGGAAGCAAGCGCATAACAGATTCAGGCGGTGTAGAGAGAGTGAAACGCCGCTGTCTTGGCCGCTCCGGGGCTTTCGGAGAGGATATTAAACGGTGTCATACGACGGCGAGTCACACTGAGTCGTTTTAACAGAAACAAAAAAAAATGGAAATCGACCCATTAATAATATATTGGGCCTTGATTGGACCTCTATTGGACTGGAGATAGGCCCTTTTAGTAATATATCTAGTAACTTTTAGTTTATTCAATCAATGATTAAGATTAATTCGATTTATTTTAAGAATTGATTACAATAAATTGGATCCAAAGTACTGTTATATATTATATGAACATGGATAAACGACTCCAAAGTTGAATTTTAACGACTAGTTAATATTTAAATAGTTTGTCATATGTATCACTTATTATTAGATCGAGTTTTTTTGGCTTGTTGTACAATGTTATAATTCTTGTATGAACCTATAATTGTGAATGATATATATATATATGTGAACAAAGAAACAATTATGTATCTCAGCACCGTCTATGGGGAATATCAGCATGTGATGGTGTATATATTATTTATAAATTTGAATCTATTATATGCAATTATTTCCTTAAATATAAATTATGTTTTTATTCTTAATATAAACTATAATGATAATTTTATTTGGTGTTTTCATAGTTTACTATAAACCAAAGTCACTGTATGTGTAAAATGTTTATATTTGGTGGATAACATTACCATACAAATAAAAACAATATCATCAAGAGATACTTGGGTTGACATCAAGAATTTTATACATTGACAAAATGTTCCAAGTAGTGGGCAGCACTTCGCCTAATATAATAACAAAGACATCTTTCTCTCATATTTGTTATTTTAGTTAGAAACGATTGGTTGTTCATTAGTTTATAACTATATCTTTATTTATTTTAATATAAATAATTGTTATTTTTTTATTAAAAGTATTTATATATTATCAAATACTTTAGGACCTTGTCAATATATAGATTGTTAGAATCAGAACCTAAATAGTTGTCTACATGTTTTCACCTAGTTTCAAATGAGCCTCTCCATTATCTTCAACCTCCCTTACCTCTCCCCAAACACTCTCTTCCAATAAGGTAAAAAAAAAAAAAAAAAAGGCTCTCTCATTTCATCATTTCTCTAGGTTTCTCATCTTTAAATCGTAAAATACATTTTCGTTTTTTTACTCATCTTGATTCTTTAGTTTCATCTTATCCTTTCTCATACAATCTAAACTAACTTCTCTTGAATGATCTTTTACAATATTGTCTTGGTAGGTATATCCGTGAGAAACAGAGTGCTTTCAAATTTATCTAACCATGGCTGAGACCAAACCTGGTTAGTAATTTCAAATCTTGTCTTGATCAAGTAATTATTTCTTTAAGACTAATGCAAATATAATCTGTTAATTAATCAGAAATAGAGATGTCGGAGGAAGAGAGGAAGATAGCGAAGATGTCTTCGTTGAAGAAGAAAGCCATAAATGCATCGAACAGATTCAAGAATTCATTCAAGAAAAAAGGTCGGAGAAGTAGTAGCAGAGTCATGTCCGTGCCGATTGAGGATGACATTGACGCAGAAGATCTTCAAGCTCTTGATGCTTTTCGTCAGGCTCTTGTCCTTGACGAGCTCTTACCATCCAAACTAGATGATCTCCACATGATGCTTCGGTACGATATTTTGTTTTCTTATCAATTCCTATTCAATCTGCTTATTTTCTTACCATATTTACAAGAGTTATATTATAGGAGACCAAAAACAATCATAAATAGTCTTTTTACGTTCTAGAGTAATAGCCAATATACAAAATTAAAACCCATGATATGTTTTGTTCAAAGTCAAATGGATATAATATCTAACCATTTCCATACCCTTTTTCAAATATTATAGGAATTCAAAAACAAATCTTATTTCAAAAAAAAAAACAGAAAAAAGTTATGGAAACGAAATCCTCAAAGCAATTAAAAATACAATGTAAATTTTGATCTGACCAACATTTGCTTTCCTATCATCTTTCAAAGTTCAAACCAATTTCTGCATTTTTAGACCGTTGGACTTGGACATGGATCCATTACAAAGTTTAAAGCGGTTGATTGCTTTGTGTAAAAATAGTTAGAAAAATGGAAAAACAATAACAACATAGGCTATTGTTCAAATAGACTCAAGAGCGTCCGTTATTTTTAGATACATATTATAATGCTTATATCAGAAATTATTCATAATATCATAATGAACATAAAACAGATTCTTGAGAGCAAGAAAGTTTGACATTGAGAAGGCTAAACAGATGTGGAGTGACATGATTCAATGGAGGAAAGATTTCGGCGCTGACACGATCATCGAGGTAAATCCTAAACGAGCATGTAGTTGGACCTAACTGATCTACATCTCTTGTGTGTGTGAATCTTCGTTGCAAAGCACTGTAACGTATGTTTCTGATTGTGATGAAGGATTTTGAGTTCGAAGAGATCGATGAAGTGATGAAGCACTACCCTCAAGGCTATCATGGAGTAGACAAGGAAGGCAGGCCTATCTACATTGAGAGATTGGGCCAAATTGATGCTAACAAGCTACTCCAAGTGACAACAATGGACCGGTACGTGAAATACCATGTCAAAGAGTTCGAGAAGACTTTCAAGATCAAGTTTCCTTCTTGTTCTGTCGCAGCGAATAAATACATTGATCAGAGCACAACTATTCTTGACGTGCAAGGCGTGGTATGCACCATAAACCCATTTCTTTCTTATCTCTTTAAATTAAATTAAGAGTGTTAATTTAATAGTTTTTGTTCGTATGCGCGTTTAATGAGTGATTAGGGGCTTAAGAACTTCAGCAAATCCGCTAGAGAGCTTCTTCAAAGGCTTCTTAAGATTGACAATGACAACTATCCTGAGGTATGTATATATGGTTTGATCTCAATTATATATCTCAATAAACGTAGAATGAAAAGAAAATGCAAAGAATAACAATTGAGAGAGCTTAATTAATTAGTTGTTGACTTCCGGTTTACCTTGTAGACATTGAACCGGATGTTCATTATCAATGCCGGTTCTGGATTCCGGTTATTGTGGAGCACCATTAAATCGTTTCTTGATCCCAAGACCACATCAAAGATTCATGTTCTTGGGAACAAATATCATAGCAAATTGCTTGAAGTCATCGATGCTAGGTAATATATCAGGAAATCGTTTGTTATAAAATGTATGTATAAATTTGCATATTCATTAGACGTTTTGTGTTGTAAACAGTGAGTTGCCAGAGTTCTTTGGAGGCGCTTGCACTTGTGAAGACAAAGGAGGATGTATGCGCTCTGACAAAGGTCCATGGAATGATCCAGAGATTCTAAAGGTAATTAACATTTTTACATGTACCTTAATTAGGAACTGAAATTTATCAAAATTGACACACAAAAAATGAATCTGATCACACATACAAAAAACATGTTTTTTAATGGAATCAGATGGCTATTAATCGTGAAGCCAAGTGCTCACCGATTTCAGAAGATGAACAGAAGCACGTAGACCAAGGAAGATCAACTTCAGTTCCTGAAGTAAGTTAAAGAATATACTGTAAAATCTTTACAATCAGCTAAGTAGAAAAAAGATTACTGAGATTCTCCATTCACACCGCAGAGCTTTGAGAGAACCAAGAAGAAAAGCGATGAAGGCAATGCGTATGAGAAGCAAATCACAACCATTGACAAGTCAATGGATATGGCATGGCCTGTGAAAACTCATAAAGCTGAAAACTTCCCAATCTCTAAAGGTATATATAATACACTCATGTATTAGCTCATTCTTTTAAGTGTTTCTTCTTCTGCACGCACTAAAGTTTCTTTAGGGCTAGAGTGTTACGTAAGGAAAGGGGCACCAACGAAAGGGGATGGAATGCTTGTGGGAGGGGTCATGGCCTTTGTGATGGGCATTGTTGCAATGGTAAGGCTATCAAAAGACGTTCCCCGCAAACTAACTGAGGCTGCTTTATATGGAAACTCAGTGTGCTATGAGGAATCTACAAAGTCTAAGCAAAATCAAGCTCAATTCGCAGCACCAGTCTCGAGCTCTGAGTATATGTTGATGGTGAAACGTATGGCCGAGTTGGAAGATAAATGCATGTTCCTTGACTTGAAACCAGCTAATGTCGAATCTGAGAAAGAGGAGAAACTTCAGGCCGCACTTAACCGTGTTCAAGTGCTTGAGCAAGAGTTGACTGAGACCAAGAAGGTATAAGGCAAAACCTAAACTACCAAAAATGTTTCAAACAATTCATATAACCAGTTCTAATTTTGAACCTATAAATCGACGGGTTTATTTTTTGGTTTAGGCTCTGGAAGAAGCTCTTGTGAGCCAGAAGGAGATTTTGGCGTACATTGAGAAAAAGAAGAAGAAGAAGAAGGTAAGAACAAAACATATTCATAAACATCAGCTACTCAACATCATTTGTTTATGTAATTCATATATACTAATAGTGTTATCTATTATTTCAGTTTTTCGGATTCTAACTCAGCGAAAGGAAAGAAGATGAGATCATAAAGTAAGAAAATGTTGGATCAAACTGAGAGAGTTTGTTTGTGATTTTGTTTTTGAGGAATAGATATATTATTCAGCTTAAAAGCAACAGACTTGTATATTTTACTATCTGAAAATGAAACTATTTGTCTTTTTGGTTGTGACATTGTTTGTGTGTGCGTTTCTTTTAATTTCTCTTTGAACATTATTTGTGATTTTTTTTTTTTTGTCCACGAGATTAAACTAATATACGTTTGCTATATTGGATTTGTATTATATCAGTGTCTGTAAGATTGTAACATATATATATTTAGTCACAGAAATTATAAATTTGTAAATGGAAATCTGATTATATATATACAAAAATTGTAGGATTTTGTTGTGTGGTGGGTCATGTGATTGCAAAAAGATAGAACACAAATTGATTTTTGTTTTTCCTTATTTTGCCATTGCGTTAATTACTTCCTTTGGTCCTCTCTCTTTCGTTCGTTGTCTTTCTTTTGATAGTCCCCCACTCAAAGATTGTATGTACCTTCCATGACATTTACGGATCATATTTTTCCTGCAACAGTATATACTTTTTTCTTAAAACATTTATATTTATTTCTAATAACTAGGAGAGCTTCATGTCCGTCGAAATATAAATTAGATATCAGAAAGCTAAACTTGTTGCCAAACAAATTTGGTTTCTAGTGACAACATTAAAAGGAAAAGAAGAAAAAAAAAGGAAACACGTGTGTAGAAATCGACCAAATCAATAGATGTTCTACTAATTATATAGCTCTCTTTCTCCAAGGTCCAAGCTACTTGCATTATTGGAGATTTTGATTGTTACACAGATAGCGAAATACACAAAGGATTTTTTTTTTTATGTAAAATGTACAAAAATTAAGGAGTTATTGAAAAAAAAAAATAGAGTACACAGAGGATCACATGAAGTCTTCGGACCATTAATTTGTTTTCTTCAAAAGCCAAAAGATGTTTTACTAAGGTCAGTAGCCACTGTAAAAATAATAATTGTACTATGGCGATTAAAATATCCAAATTTAAACGTCAATCAAAATTGTAATCAAGTGAACCTTGAACGTGTAATAAATGGACACACACGCATGTACTTTCCTCAGATTCCTTTTTGAGGATTATGGAGAGACGTTTTGTTGACATTGGAGTTACATCATTATCAATGATAATACAAATTATAAGACTAACGACGATGATATGTCGGTTTAGCGGATTGGTATATGTCGATCAACTGATTTGAGAGTGGCGGATTGGTATATACATTATGTCGGTTTAGTTTTGTAAGCAGAAAGATTTTGTGCTAGTGGCAAATCTAAAAGAAAATGTTGAACAAATTAGAAGCTACGAATTATCATTTTCTTAAGGATTTAGATGTTATTTAGAATTTTACATACGTTTTTATTCGTACGTCTAACGTTTCTTACCCTCTTGCTTGTATTGGTAAGAGGAAAAACAAACATTTATAGCCTTTTTTTTAATGATTAGATTTGTTGGTGTGTTACTAATTTTACCATGTAAGAATATTTTTTTTTACTAATTTTGCGATGCTGATTTGATTTATTTATAAATATAGACTAAAAAGCATGTTGAGTGAATGTGTTTGGTGGTGAAATTCATGCATCGTTTTTGGGAAGTGGGTTTGATCAGTGGATCTCTTCCACACTTTCCCAAAATATTAAAGAGAAATTGAAAAAAAAAAAAAGAAAAAAAAAAGTTAAATATTTTGATCGTAAATTAAGTTTTGTACTATAAATAAATAAAAGAGAAACACCATAACGTCTGCGACTAGGCGGTGGAAATACATTAAGCATATAGTAGTACTAAATTATTCTACATGTACCTGAATGACTTTTTTTAATAATCCTTAATATAATCTCCAACACAAAACAAAGTTAATTTCATGCCCTTAAAACTAAATCAATTTGATGACCTCAAAAATATTATGATCAGCATCTGAATAAGTAACACAAATTAATATACGTATAATTTGAAAATAAATTGGAGAATAAAGAATAAAATTAGGAAAAAAAATACTAAGTTGGGGGGAACAAAAGAAAAAAGGAAATGAAAACAGCTGTGTTAAGTCTGGAGGAGTTGGTTTCGCAACCTCACATGTCCCTCTCAACCTTTTCTTCTTCTTCTTGTGCTCTGCCTACTTACACATGTTCTTCTCATTTTACTCCAAGCACAGATTCCTTTTTATTCAGGCTTTTTCATTTCTTTATTCACATTTTTTTTTTGCAAACTGCATTTTTAAATAAAGGTGTTCATAGATTTAGTGTTGTTTGTTGTAAATTAATTTTTTAAATAATCGTGTTCATAGATTTTCCAGACAAATTCTGGCTTTTTTTTTCTTTTTCTTTTTAATAGTCCTCAATACGCACTACTATTATTTAATTTTTCTTTTTTTTTTTTCTGGTTTTTGTCTTTACATGAATATATGACTTACTATTTTACCGAAGAAGATTCAACAAAGTTCTCGATTTATAATTTTTTACTTTTTATGATAACAAATAGGAATAGTAATAAACAAAGACAAAATTTGTTTTCCCTTCAAACAAAGAAAACTTTTCATCTGCATTCTTTCTTCTTTGTAAAAAGAATCTGTACTTTTATTTTTCTTTCCTACTAAGAAATCACGGTTACTATTAAACGAAGAAAGAAGATATTTAGGCGGGGTCATTTTTTTAGTTTTTGTGTAGCCTTTTTGGAATGTTTCAATTTTTAAGAAATCATAATAAATGCATGATTTTATAGTATATCATTCATTAATATATGATTTTATTTTATCGTTTGATAAAATAATTTACTTTTACATATTGACAATTACATAATGCTGTAGAGTAAATAATGCTCAAAATATTTTATAAATTCAACTAAACTACTATTTTATTCTTAACTTTTAATTAATATAGAAGTAATTTTGTACTTGTATAAAGTATTGCTCTGATTTAATGTAGACACTACTACTTTATAATTAAAAAAAAAGGTAGGGTAAAAAAAAAGAAAAAAAATGTTTACAAAAAAAAGAAGTTAGGGGAAAAATAAAGTAAAGAATCTTCTTCCTCCGAATAGAATCCAAACAAATGTATCGCTTACCATCATCAAGTTGCACTAACAAAACACTTTTTCTTGAAGTTTCTTTCTTCTATAAATTTATGTCTCCTAAACCATTTCAAAGCCCCCCCCTCTCTTCTCTTCTCTCCCCTTCTCTCCTTCTCTCTCTCTCTCGAAGATATCGTCTTTTTAATTCCTTTCCTTCTTCTTCTGATTTCGTTTTTTTTTTCTTCATAGCTTAAAGATCTCAGCTTGTTAAAAAAAAAAAAAAAGAAGGAAAAAAACATTGATGCTTAATCAGCAGTTCTTGGTGTTTGAGACACATGTCTCCGATTATACTCAGTGAGATCTTTCTCTCTGGGTTTATGTTAAATTCCACAATCAGGCGCAGGACCCATCTTGTTCAATCTTTCTCTGTTGTCTTCCTTTACTGGCTTTACTACGTCTCATGATCATTTTCTTGAATCTTTACGCATAATTTACAAACAAAATAACCCTAGTTTCCATCAAATCTTTCTTCTTCTTTTTTTTTCGTCATCTGGGTCCTGTCCTGTTCTGTTTCTGCTCTGTTCTGTTTTTAGTTTCCCCTAAAAAAAAAACCATTTTGTAATATTTGATCTCTCTTCTTGTAAGATAAGGCTTCCTTTGTTTGTTTTGTTCTCTGTGTGTGTGTTACTACTAAATGGAATCGTCGTCGTCGGGAACAACTTCGTCGACGATTCAGTCGTCGTCAGGATCAGAGGAGAGTCTCATGGAGCAGAGGAAACGTAAACGGATGCTCTCAAACCGTGAATCTGCAAGGAGATCTAGGATGAAGAAACAAAAGCTCCTCGACGATCTAACGGCTCAGGTTAATCATCTTAAAAAAGAGAACAACGAGATCGTGACAAGTGTCAGCATCACAACGCAGCACTACCTGACCGTTGAAGCAGAGAACTCTGTTCTCAGAGCTCAGCTCGATGAACTTAACCACAGGCTTCAATCTCTCAACGACATCATCGAGTTCCTCGACAGTAACAACAACAGCAACAACGGCATGTGTTCGTCGAACCCTCTGGTTGGTTTGGAGTGTGATGATTTCTTCGTGAATCAGATGAACATGTCTTATATGATGAACCAGCCTCTCATGGCTTCTTCTGATGCTTTACTGTATTAAATGTGGACCTAAAAAAAAACCCTCGAAGGGACCGTTTTGTTTTGTCCGAGTTAAAGACATGTCCAAAGAGAGAGATCTATTATTATATAAAAATGGGTCTGTTGTTTGATTATTTCCGTTTCAATATTTTGTTTTGGGGTACGTTTTTAGGCGTTAGGTAACCTCAGCATCATCGTTATGAGTGTGTTTGTAATAAAGGCTCTGTTGCCGCATGAGTACAAAGTGTCTTCTTAATATTGTAATCTCTGCTTCTTAGTTTTATTTTATTTTTAATCCCATTCATATACTAATAGTGTAAATGACTTCACACTTTCATTATCAATGTAAAATATACTTATATAATTTGGTAAAAACTCGTGGTCAGATTGTAGCCCGGAGAGACCAAAAATATCACTTGGACTCCAGTGGCGGAGCTAGGAAATCAGCACATCAGGGTCAAAAACAATTTATTGGGATCAATTATGCTATTTAAAAATTTTATAAGGGTCAATTATGCTATTTTATAGGGGTCAATTTGATTTTTTTCTTAAAATTTCAGCTAATTTTAAAAATTCACCAGAGTCAATTGACCCATATAGTTATAAGCTGCCTCCGCCACTGTTGGACTCTCTATATAATCATGATTCATGCCAATCAAATATTAGATGATAAATCATATGATAAAATTGCATGTGGGAACATCTTTGTCTTCTCACTTGAAAAATAAACCTTCATTATTTTCTTATTATAAATTTTCAACTCTGAAATAATATATAGTACCTTGATGTCCAAAAGAAAAGAAAAAAAAAAATCTAGATCACTAAAGAGTGTGGATATCGCCATGATAATGAGTGTAAGTTCTTAAGAAAAAAAAAAGTAGTAATAGTTTGGTGAATTTGGAGATATTCTTAAGAAGACTTACAAAATCCAAAACTTTTAAGAATCGGAGAATCTAGGTGAATTGAGGGTTCTTAGGTAAATGTTGTAATAATAAGAAATCTAATTTTTCTATCTGGAAAATATATAACATATTAGACAAGAATATTAAAATCTCCGAAGTCAGAAAATCACACAAAATAAGAAATCAAATTGTGCAGATTCTAATAAAAATGTTTTAATCTTATTTCTAGTGAATTTAAGAGGTTCAAATTGTACTAGACTTTTAGAGTTATAGGTGAAATTCTAGTCTCCTGTATTCTTTGCTTTTTTACACATCTCGTCTTTTAATTGATTTTCTTATCTCGTATTTCTTGTTGTTGTTGTTGTTGCTGTTGTTGTTGTTCAAAGATCGTTTATCACCATTAGATCCACACACCAGTACACAAAAATAATGGTTATATTACATCGTGAATAATAATGGGGAATCCTATTCTACCCTTTTGGCAGAATTATACTTTTGGATGCTGCATGGTTTTGTTTTATATCCATTGATCACGGATGGTTCATTCATGAATATTACTCATAGAAGCCTCTTTTTATTATTTTATATATAAAGGAGTCTTCTATTTGATAATTATATTGCAAATTTTCAACCTTTATTTCAAGTTTAGTATTCCTTCTTGAGAATATCGTGCATGTGTCGAGTCTCGAGAGATTATAAAAAGGCATCTTATGTGTTTTGATCTAGAAAACCATTTATACTAAGATTATATGCACTAAATGACCATACGGTGGATATGTTAATTTACAAAAGAAAAAGAAAACACTATGATGATAAATAATTGTGAATTTGGGGTTTTACAACCCTATTATATATATATTTGTTCGAAAAAAAATCATTATCTTCCATACCAAATGCACCTTTTATAATAACCGCGATTACAATATTAGAAAAACATAATAATTTGGAAGTCGTAATCAATTATGGCAAAATTGTCATGTGCAGGGAACAATATTTGCCGGTACTTAGACCTAAAAACACATGATGATTTAAGCCTTAAATAGTAGATCGCCTAAGTAAATGATTTTATAACATTCGTTCTCCTATAGATCTAGCTACCTGAACAAACATAATTGGTAATTAGTCGGTTTATGTACAACATATATAATAAAGATTCTTCTCGTTATATAAGAGGATATATTATTATTATTAATTTATAATATGAAAATGAAATGATGATCTATATTATAATTTGAAAAGAATAGCCTATAAATATAGAAACTGATATAATCTCTTTACGAAATCTAAAAATAAATTTACCAACAACGTTAAGATCTTCTGCATGACGTACGTAAACCATGCTATGATCATCGAGAAGGTTGGAGAGAAACAAAGAAGCCACAAGACGGTCATGGTCGAACTGCAATCCATAATGGCATTTCGTAACATAGATTGTGGGTTGGGTTACTCTACTATAATCCCACAAAGGCATTTGAAAACTCCATAACCTTCTTTATTCAAACCCGGAAAACACTAGCATTTTGTACATTCACCATTATTTAGCGATTCCATACAACGGCTGAAATTAGAATATGTCGAACATCTTCATTTCGATCCACGTAGATTATACATATAACATACACCAAATACTTTACACGAATGTTTGCGGATATTCTTGAAGATTCCCTTAGATCAAAAGAAAGAAAATAAGAGCTTTAGTCAAAGTGTCAAACGATTAGAGTCTAATCGTTACACAAAAGGAGGCAAAAAACCAAAAAACAAATTTAAGTTTAAACGAAGGTAATGTTTTGTCTGCTAGTATCACATTTCTTTTGTATTCCCACGTAACATGTAAAGGTCTTTAAGGTTGTCACAATCATAGTTTGTCGTTATATCTAAAACAATACTAATATGTTAAATTAGGGTAGAAATGTCATTAGAGTTCCGTAAGCGACTTTCCCAATTTTGATTAGTCCTCTCTAATAAGCCACAACAATTGACCATAATTTCAAAACATGTTACGAAGGTGATTTAAAAGACATCATCATCCCTTAAATATATGTATTTTTAAGACCAATGAAGTTCTTAACCCTTGGTACATTTGCTTTTTTTGCATATTGGCTCTTACGCATATACTCAAAAGCATGCGAACATTATACGGATTAACAATGATGCGAAATAAATACGTAATAATGTAGTATATATAAATAACGAAATTTGGTATCCCGTCAATTGGAATATCGTTGTGTCTCTTGGAAGGTTCATATCCTTTTGACTGATTTGTGTGTTGTAGCTATGAACACTTTTGTTATAAGCTAATTAATTTAAATCTTGTCATATATCATACCAAAAAATTCTACACCTTGTATAGTTTTTGATGAACTTAATACTCTTAATTATAATTCATATGTTAGTATTAGCTAAACTCATTATACATGCTTATACGTTTAATTAATATATTCAATATTGGGAAAGAAAAACAAGGACCACAACCCACAGTGTAATTTAAAAAGCCTCCAAAAACAAAATAAAAGACTATATATACCCATCTAGCAGCCAATAATGGGAAGAAGTCGGTGCTTTTCTTACTCTAAAGCCTAAAAAAGGGTTCAAAGCAAACAAAAGAGTTAAGAAAAATCTAGACTTTGGCAGCCAAATGCAAATATTTTATATATATTTTAACTTTATGAAATGTATAAAATCTATAGAGTTGTTCTGATATATAGTATTGTCAATTTATTATAATCCGGATTTAAACTTGGATATATGACATACAAACTTATTAATGTTACGTACTTTTATAAGTTTAATATGTTAGAATTATGAATGGTTAATTGCTGCATAGCATGTAAAATATATCTATGGAAAGATTAATTTAAAATGAGGAAAAAGATTTGTTTTAGTTAAGATATAAAAACAATAAGCAAGAAGGAGGCATATATGGCTTAATTTAAATCAGTGGTACGTAGACGTTGGAAAACAAAATTATACACTTTTTTTTTTTTGGCTTTCTTTACGATTTTCGGATTCTCCATTTTGTTACATCATATTATGAATACCACTACTTTAGACGTACGGCCTATATTCTACATCTGCTTTATTCCTTCAAACTAAAAGTTTATAATCGTGAAGGAGAATGTTTATAGTCAATTTATAGTGCAAATCTGTCTAGTAATCTGTATACACGTACGTATCTGTCTTTAATACTCTCATGTTAATATGTAGTTTCTCTGATTTTATAATTTGCTGCTCAATTCAAGTCCAGTAATGTATACTGTATATTAATTTTTGTTTCTGTGTTAAACGATCAAATATACCACCATTTAATAACGTCTCAACTAATATTATGTACGTAGATTTCCACATCTCTCATCATTTAACAATCAGTTTGCTATTTCACTATGTTCAGAGAGGACTTATATATTGATCATTATCTTTGCAACTCCACTGAGATATATATATATATATATATATAAGAATTACTATCTTATAACTATTTTTTACATTAACAAAGACTGATAAGTTCTATCCCAACTGGCAAGTATCTTTCGTTCTTTCTTTAATTTTCTCCTTCCATTGTTTTTTTTGGGTACTGACCAACTAAGAGAGAAAGGTAATTATGTATAATCATCACATTATTCGTAAAGTTAAGAAATCAAATCATAATTAAAAGACGAGTTATGACAAAACTTTAAAGTAATCTTTTCTTTTGAACAGAAGAAGATTCAGACTTTGGATTCATAAATTTTAATTGATCCGTGACTAAAAATATATTTTTGTTTTATATATACAGAAAAAAAAGTTCCAAACCTGAGCGCGATAACAGTAGTGGTTAATCCGTCTCTCTATCTTTAATTTTCTTTAAAAAGAAATCGCTTGGAACATAACAATTTTAAAGAGAACATCTTCTTCGTGAACTTGTGTGATGTGAAATCTTATAAACATGTTTCAGTATTATTGAAAATAAATAAAGAATAATGACTACGATAGGAGTAAAAAGTCTTTATAAATGAACTATAAGTATTAATATTCAAAACGCTGTAAACAAATTACATGACGAGACAAGAGAAAAGCAGGGGCGGCTATGTATGTTAGTCCATCTGAAATCACTATCATTCGGATAATATATAATAGTTTATTAAGAAAAATTACATTTATGCACGAGGAAGTTATTATAAGTCATAGCCGATAATCACTTCCAGTTTAATTTGCATGTGTAATTAATTCCTCATGGTTCATCGAGTCTACGATCAAGATATGTTAATATAAATGTACTTTTGCGATATGTTAATATTAATTCTTCATATACCCTACACCAAACTCTAACTTCTAGTTCTTAGAAAGGATACCTAATAAAAAAGCTTTTTAAGTCTCAAAAACTTTTATTTTGGTGGTTGTATAAACATCTGATTAGCACAAACTACCAGTTTCTGTCTACGCTTAGAAGGCGAAGCAAATTAATTGAAATGACCAGCCTCTTATAAATAAGCCCACGGATATTAATATATTATAAAGCCTCAAAAGTCAAAACATAGGCCCGAGGCATAAACAACCTATGGGCCATATAAGGAGTTTAGTCGGTCCAAGAGGTGTACATTGATCATAATTTTTGAAAGAAAAAAGATATATTGTGGTTGAAAAAAATGATATATATACTGTATATTGTGATATTTAACACGATAAATTATATTTTCTCTGACTCACAAAGAGTGTCATTTTGACACATTGCACACAAATGAAGAAAAACTTGAATTATACATATATATGTCTTTATTTAATGAGTAATTAATCATTTAAATTTAATAAAAAAACTTTAGGTTGAGGGTAAAATAAGAAATTTGGTGTAAAAAATTACATTAGAAATGTAAAGTGACAATGTTTGTGAAAAAGTGTAAAATGACATTTTTTGTGAAATAGAGAAATAGAGGGAATACTATCTTTAAGATAAATTTTTTAAAAATATGCTAATTTAATATGCGACCAAAGAACAAAAGTTTTGACCAATGATAATTAAAAAAACAGAGTTAAATACGCTATTTAAAAAAAACAGAGTTTAGTTTTTGAATAAAACAGAGTGAGAGTAAGGTCATCATCCACTTAAATCATCTTTACATCTCTTTTTAAGGGAAACCATAAGATAATAACATTAATTAAATATAGAGACGAATCAGTTCATTAAAGCAAAGTTCAAACAACTTTGTTCTCTTTCCATAATCTCAATTAATCAGCAATCCATTTACGTTATTTATTGTGTGACGAATCAGCTCCATTGAAGCAAAGTTTAAAAGTCTTCGCCACTTAATTTGTTCTCTTTTCCATAATCTCAATCAGCAGCAATCTATTTAAGTATTTTGTGAAATTTTTCGTTCTTCTTCAATTATATATACTACGTACGAATTTATTACGATATGATTGGTTAATTTGAATTAACACAACAGTTATATATATATATAGCAGATGTCTCTGAAATGGAGGATAGTAATAAGAACTATGACCGATATTGAATACCTAGTCTTAAAGGATTCTATCATTATAAGGGTTATGATTGTTTTCTATCTCCAATTAAACAATAAAGCCACTAACAACTTCTTTAGACTTATTGTGACCAACAATAGGAAAGTGGTCTCCTTCCAACTTTTTTTCCAATCCCACCATTTTTCTTTCATGAATAATAAATTAATTAAAAGCATTAAGAGATACTTATTTACATTAATTAAATGATGGATCAATCCACTTTTGTAATGGTAGTTTTTTTAAGAAAATTAACTTGTAATGGTGTTATTTCTTTAGAGATTATATATATGTAGTGATATATACCAAACGCATAAGGGCTCTCTGTTTTTTTGAAAAGGTATATCGAAATACACAAGACACGCATAAACACTTACATACAAACTTTGCGTTCTCAAGGAGAAAAACTGAAAGGGAGAAGAAGATATGGGTTTATTACCATTGTTGAAGAAACTAAGTCTCATCTTTCTCCTTGTTTCAGTTTCATCGTTTGCTCTCTCTTCTGCAGGTTTGTTTCTCATTCTCTCTCTCTCACTCAATCTACATATATATATATTCATTTGTTTGCAGCTTTTCTCTGCAACTCATGTGCCTCCTACTACTTGCTCAATCTTTTAGAAAGTAAGATAATAACATTAATAAGAGCTTGTGGTGCACATGTGTGTTTCTGAGATACTCAATGACTAATTTCTAGATTTTCGATTGTAAATATATACAACTATAAATATATACAACTATCATAGCTGTAAAACTGACTTTCTAAAAATAGAATTTACCGACATAGTATGTTATTTGGAGTGAATTACTCTTGGATAACAAATATAAAAGATAGGCTTAAGAAGCTGTTTTGTTGTGTAGGCCGATCATCAATCCTAATCTATGACCAAGAATCAAGTCATCCCGAGGTTAGTCGTTTTAACCCCAAATAAAGTTGCCACAACTAACGTGCGTTGTATAGGGTGATGAATAATTGGAAATTCAACAAATTCAGTAAGATTCGATTAGGGTTCTACGTTACGTTTTGGTTGAACAAATTAAGTTTAAATATGTGGACAGGTGGTGGAAAGAAGAATACATGAACATGAGAGAATTCTGAGAATGAATACAAAAGACTATGGACAGTTCAGTCCCAAACATAAGTTCGTGAGGCCTCCTTTCAAGCTTATTCCCAACTGATCATCATATCGCCGATCCACTAGCTACCACTATATAGATTCCGGGTTTATGAGATGTATAATATATGTATACCTAAAGACTAACATTGCAATAAGTTTGAATGATCATCTTAATATCATATAAGTTTGAAGATATATTTGTTGTCTTCTTTTTTAACGTCTATATATTATCTAGTAAATCATTATATAGTCTTTGCTATCACATACGAACGTAATTTTGAATAGTGCAATATTTTGACTACACTTTGATATTGTCTATATCTCTTGCTGATCTCAAATTGCATTTTCCATATTGTGTTTGGTCCCAATGACCTAACCTCACTTATATTTCTTGCAGAAAAGAATGTTTTCTTTATACAAATATTTGTAAAATTTTTGTCTTGACCAAACTTTCTCCCACTAGAGAATTGATACTGATCATATATAACACCTACGCTTTATTAATCTCTCCATTGCTTAATTTCTTCTTCAAGCTACAAAATCATGTACCAATTGGGACGAACTTATCCGGTTCTGGCGACTCCCGGGGTTTACATACTCCAGTTCGGCTCCCGGGATGGCAGTCTCGTAAATATCCACCCCGGAAAAGTTGTTGTACGCCTCACTAGACATAACCGTAACATTATCATGTCCGTTAGAGTTTTGAAGCCCTAAAGTCAGAGAAACATCACCACGACCCAATCTTGACATCTCAGCCACATGATATGTAGGCTCAACCGCCATGAACCGTCGACCATCCATTTGACTACCTTGGACCATGCCACCAGTTTCATCACCATATCCATGGTCCTGTTTGGTCTGGTCTTGTGAAAACTCTTGATCTCGATCTTCATCATCGTCAGCAGCAGCAAGTCTTTTTGGTGTATTTTCGGAAGACGAGTTGGAATCATTCTCTGTGAATTCCTCCTTGTATATCTCCTCCACCATTGGCTTCCATAAACGCACACGCGCATTTATAAACCAGTTTGAAACCTTTTACAAACATAACAACACATAACAATAAAAAAATAAACTACATGACTATGAGAAAATAAAACACTCTTCAAACAAAACATATGTTACCTGACCGCGACTCAAGCCCGTTTGCCTTGCTAGCATGATCTTATCAGAGTCCTTTGGGTAACTATTCATGTTTACAAAAACAAATCAGCATTTTTTTAATGAAAAATCTGCGTGTAGATAAGATACAGAAGAGACTTACGGGTGGAGAAAATGCTCAAAGAGCCAAGCACGAAGAATCAAAACAGAGTTTTCAGGTAGACCACGTTGAGGCCTCCAAGCTTGAGGTTGCATAAAACCTCTTTGTTGTCTTAAATGTTGATCAACGTACTTAAGTCTGCTTATTATCCCAACTCTTTTCCCATCTGATCCATCTTGTTGTTCCCCAAGGCACTTACGTATCACGAGGATTTGTCCTGATATCGCATCCCTTAGGCTACGGAAATGGCGAGAAATGGTCTGAAGGGCGAGTGCTGTGTATGGCTTAGCCGCTCCATAACCTGCTATCACATCGAACGAGGATACAACTATCTGCATCTGCTGGTAATATTGCTTATATCTTCTATCCACCTTTACCAAAATCAAATACAAAATATCACATTTTTATATATCCAACATATCATATAGTACCAAATGGTTCAATCCAAAAATGTAACTATGACATGATCAAATTACGAAGATAAGGCTCCAAGTCATTACCTCATCCAACATTGACAAGAGTTTTGTCAACTTGCTCTGCATTTCTTGTCTCTCAGATTGAGATATTTCAGCGGGAGGATTCGTGTTCGAGTCTTGAGTGTTCTGATCCGTTTCATGAGGCTTCTCGTTGTTCTTATCTCCCTCTGCTTGAAACTGCTTCAGAGCTTTCCTTACATTAACAGCCTCATCAAGAAGCTGTTGAGCCGCCTTGAGATACTTTGAGTTTGGATTAATTGTTCTCACAACATCCAAGTTCTGATTCCCTCCAGGAAAGCTCTGTACTGCATACTCATTGCCTCTGAAATGCTCGGCTCTTGGCGCCATACTTTGATGGATTCCAGGATGAATCTGTGAGCCAAGGCTAAGGGACAATCCCTGACCGGTATGAAGATGCGCCATCGTGTTCATTAGCTGGAAACCGTTCCTGTCACTCGCTTGATCTCTCCAAGAACCGAAATCTTGATCAACGTCCTGCATTTGCGAAACTTGACCAAATCTTGATCTCTCTTGTGAGGCTGAGACATTGTTGTTAGCTTCAGTTCTTTCTCTACTGGCTAATTCCTGTGAGTAAGAAACTGTAGCGTTCATGTGGATCATTGCATTTCCCGGTAGAAACTGTGTTTCCGGATAATTCTCCATCGAAATGTATCAATGGAGTTGGACTTTCTTGGCTCAATTGAGTTTACATAGTCCTATGATCAGGTCATAGACTTAGCAGCAGCCTGGAAAATTCAGATTAACACAAGCTTGAGCTTACAATCATTGTTATAATTAGAACTTAACTAGAAGAGGAAAGGATTGAAATTAAAGTCGAAACAGAGCAGGATACAGAAACATGTGAAGATTTGATCATGTCTTGAATTGCTTATGCATGCAATTATGGAGATGAAAGCAAAATTCATAGACAAAAAAGAAGAAGACAATAAAGACAGGTTAGCAAAACTACCTTGAGACCAAACTGCTGCTTCTTATGAATTGTTGAAAGAGAGACCAAACCAAATCTTGAAAAAGATTTACAAAAATCTGAAAATATTTTGTTTGCTTCTTCAAAAGAAATGTTCAGAGAAAGAAATCAAAGGTTATGCTGCTGTTTTTTTTCCTTCTTGTTCAAATGAAATATGATTTGAATTCATCATCTCATCAATGTCACACGTGAAAGACCCATATCATTCTCTCCTTCCTCTCCAGAGAAAAAAAATAAAAAGGAATGGAAAAAAGATTGTAAAATATATTTCTTATTTAATATAAAAAGAAAGAGGGAAGAAAAAATCAAATAAAAACTTTTTGTTTGTCTGAAGATATTGATTGCTTCAGAAAGCCATAATATATCTAGTTGGTGCTTGAACCTCCTGCTTCTTCTTGCTTAGTGCTTGTTGATTCTTGGAGTTAAGTCTTTGGTAAAGAGATGACAATTATTGTGAAAATGTTATATATAAATGTATGGTTAAGGAGTTTCTATCCTTAACAACCAGTTGGTCGACCTAAACCCCTCTCTTCATCCTTCTCCCAATCCTTAACCTAATCCTTATCTCTCTCTAATAACGTTTTAAATCAATATCTACCATTTAGTCACATTTTGTTCAAAATTCTATTTTTCTTTACTTAAGTTGAAAAGTACAAAGATACTACTAATTCGTAAAAAAGATTTAAAGGACACATTCATCTCTAGTTTTGGTTCTTATAATAATAGCATACTCGAAATAAACATGCATGTGAATAGATTGTAGCAATATTTGGATGAAGTTATTATTAGCAAATTGGTTTCTGACTAATAGTTCATTAAGTTATTATTAGTAATGTACACAATGACTATAGTCTGTATGTTTAGTATTATTAAGCTGCTTTACTTTTTAAGTAAGCCAAGCCATGATTGTTTCTTCTTACTTTTCTTTATAAATTTCTTTCATACTTTTTTATTTTATTTTGGCTATCATCTGATTATACATTCGTGGACTCTGGTCGTCCAGAGGCGCTAACAGTTGCATACAACTATCAAAAAAGAAATAAGGGGTCCCAAGAAATAACAAGCACAACTTTTTTCTTCTTTTATATTATTTTTGTAAACACCATAAGTGCTCGTTTTCCCCCACTGAGTTTTGTCTTTTCCTGGAGACGATTTTTTTAGGTATTTATGGATTAGTACTTTTTCTTTCAAATGCTTCTAGTTTTTAAGCATTCACTTTCTTGCTTGATTGAAGTCTATATAGTCCTAACTTTGGTAACAACTAAAATCTTTATAGGTGTTTAAGTTTATCTAGTTCAGTTTTTGCAGTACTAAGTAGACGCCGACAGGATACTAGGATAGTTAGTTCCATGGCTTGAAACTTGAGAGCATCAACACTAACCATAATGAGGATGACTTAGATATAGTTAGGAAGTTGAGGGTTGAATTTTTAAGAAGTATAAAATAGTAGGCGTAGAATGAAAATTATAGAAAAGTTGTCTGAATTGGGACAGATGTTGCAGCAAGAGGGTCAGAGCCAGAGATGCCGTAATAATGCGAACAATGAACATCTCTGAACCAAGAAAGAGAGAGAGAGAGAATCTAATGGGATACGAAGCGAGAGATATTGTTGGCCCAATATAGCTGTATAATGTCTCCAAGACACATCCCTTTTTCATAACTATAACCATCTTTTGGCTAATACAAACCAAAGAAAATATCTAGACTATACAAACACATTTTGGCAAGTTTTAAGTCCAAATAAGATGAAATGAGATTTTGAAGAAATATACAGTAAGGAGTGTCACACCTGTATGAGAATATATATATATATATATATATATACGTAACTATTTTCGTGATGAATGAAACTATATAACTACCATGTAAAAAAGTAAAAGATAAAAGGTGAGAACGAGGTTCTAATGTGCAACAGCTACATCATATTCACGCTAGAAGATAAATAATTCCTGTCTTTAGCCCACAATCTAGATATTGAGAATGAACACAATTTCTGAAAAATATGGGCCTCTTACGAAAGCCCATTAAGCCTGAAGTTAAGAGTTGTTGATGAAACAAAGGCATGCTCATATTCAGAATTCAACAGGTCCAATACTCAAATACACAAAAGTCTGAAAACCAAATGAAGGCATTACATCAACTGCATAAACAACACAAAAGCTCTCTTTCTCTCTCTCTCTCTCAGCTCATTAGAGAAAACACACACCTAGTTCAAGATTTCACCTGTAATGGGTGAAACATGCTGGCTAGTAGATTGCTGTCCATTTTTTGAACCTTTAACAACCATGGACTTCGGGGGAATCAGACCTGCCCTGAAAAGCATGTTTTCGACTGAGTCTGTTGGTTGAGCTCCAACTGATAACCAGTACCTGCATCATTCAGAGTAGCATGTGTGAAAATGAAAATCAATTTCTTTCAAACAGCTGTGCATTTGAAGCTCAGTTACAAGTTACAAGGAACTGAGTGGATTTAGACTTTTAGAGTAGTGTAATCAAAACAATCATACAAGCAAATGTTTTCAATGGCTAGAGAGTTATATTGTTAAAGAAAAACAGAAACACTCCTAGTCCTAGTGAATGTAGAAACAGGACCAAGAGGAAGCAAAAGAATTAAAGATTAGACCTTTATGCAAATAGAGCTCCGGACACACATAGAACCAACACAAAGCATCTCAATTTATCACATAAGTTATAACAAATCCAAGTAAACCAGTCAATTAATCTGTTTCATCTAATCAGGTTAGGAACTTGTTCATAATGCCACATAACGAAAGTGTTTTTTTGGGGTTCCCATGAGGAAAAATCAAATGGATAATGTCGAGTAACTCTTTAGTGTTACAGTACTACTAAACACAATCATGAGTTTCAACATCTAACTAGTATCAATTATACACGCAAAGAGGAATGTGAAGATATATAGAAAAAAAAAAAAAGCATACTTGACCCTGTCGAATTTGAGGCTCACTCTGTTGGCATCTTCTTTCCCTGAGGAGGATGAGGTACAAGCAAATTAATGTAAGTGTTGAATTTTCAGAGAAGTGAAGACAAGAGGAGAAGGAGAAGAGACGAACCTTGGAGAGGGTCATAAAACCCAATAACCTCGATTTGCTTGCCGTCCCTCCGAGATTTCTCATCGGCGACAACTACCCGATAAAAGGGTCTGTGTTTACAACCGAAACGCGCGAGCCTTATCTTCACCGTCATTTTTCTGCTTTGAGGATGGAGAAGAAGAAGATAAGCAAAGGTTTATAAGCTATGGTTTTTTTTTTTTTTTTTTGCTGTTTGCCCCT
>NC_025696.1:2799195-2837665 GCF_000633955.1 Camelina sativa | reverse complement strand
TTTTTTTTTTTTTTTTTGGCTGTTTGCCCCTCTTATCTTATCTTCTCAAGTTTGTTCTATGGCCAACACAACAGGCCGAGGCAATAAAGAACTTCGCACCGTTCTGTAGTTATGTGAATGTACTACATGCCGTTTAATTTACTCAGAAACGGCCTCTCACACTTATTCCTTACCATTCTTCTCCCTTCGTCTTAAGGTAAAGTGGTAAACTTATTTATTATCCTGATCCTGAACGTGACTATCTACTCTGATCTCTACTCTGGACATATATTTGCATATCTGAATCCGGATAAAAATATCCGCATATTTTTCCTAATTATTTTGATGATATATACACTAGTCACGGATCCATATCCAAATCAGTTTCCTCTGATAGTTAGTAACCAAGTCATTAAGCAGAAGATCGGTCAGGGATGTCTATTACTCGACAGGAATGGGGTGGATCGTCTCACATTGACAGCATCATTCTTGTGATCGTATATTCGTATTAGTATTGGTAAACTAAAGAACTACGAACCACATAGTACCAAGTTTCTAACGTGAGACACAGGATCTTCAAAAACTCTAAAGTCAATTCAGAAAATAAAGGTTATCTCCTAGAGTCTTAAGTCTCAACCACTCACATCCTACGAGACTTGACTTCTCAAGCAACAACCAACCATTCATAAAAAATTGCAGAAAGCTTACGAAAAGATAAAATAACCAAAATTAACCACCACCAAATAAAAAAACCTTTTCTTCCTATGTTGTTAAATCATTTACTAAATCTAAAATGATTAGATGTCGTTATCCAAATTTACAGTTCACACAAAACTAGATAGCTCATCATCATCTACCAACAAGAGATTCAAGAGTTATGATCGTCCATCATCATCTTTTTCTCCATGTGAAATTCAAACACTACAAATCCTAACCACAATCTGATCTGATAAACTCCATTAAAGAAACGAATCACGATCACAAAGAGAACGAATCAGTTGAATAACGGAGAAATTCTTGAAATCCTAGTGCGAGAGAGTTATATACAATGCCATCTTCAGAAACATCATCCGAATTACCGAAACGAGGAATTTTGAAATTGAACTAAGCAAATTTACACATCAATTAAAACCCAGGAAATTGAGAAATTCTCTAACGAGTTCTTGAAGAATCCATGTCCATCCATGGCGAGATCTAACAAACAGATCAGCACTTGAATTTCATGCCGAGACCATGCTTACCACGACGAACGCATCCATACTTCAAGTGAGAATAAGGAGTCATCTTCTTCGATGCTACCTTCGCGATTGCTCTTTTCCCCAATTTCCTCATCCTCTGTCTCCCAACCTTCTTATTCACGCTACGCAGAACCAACTCTTCCTCAAGATCATACGAATCGTCGTAATCTCCATATTCACCACCGCGATCCTCTTCTTCTCCGCTGTCGTCATTAAAACTATCTCCGCTGTCGTCACTAAAACAATCTCCGTACGTGACTCCGCGAGAACCTCCAACGTCACCGAGAAACAGTATCTGCCGTTGAGCCCATCCAAGATCGACGATATCATCAACTTCATCGCGAACGACATCATCATCATCGCCATGATCACCAACAACATCACCGTCGTCTGAATCCAGATCCACGGCGTCGGCAACAGGAAGCGTCTGAGTAATGACAGACAGCGAGACAACGGAAACTTCGTCTTCGTCGTCGTCAAGAGAGATGACGTCATCATCGGAAAGACTATCGACGGAGAAAGAATCGTCGGAGAACTCGCCATCGGAGGGATTCACGACTTCCCAAAGATCGAGATCGTCTTCCTTGTCGAGAACAAGAGGAGACATGGTGATAACCCTAGATCGCTTCGCCATTTTTTTTTTTTTTTTTTTCCGAAATTTGTTTTTTATTTTGATTTTCACAAGAACTTGTTTTTGTGTATCGTCCAGAGGAAGTTAAGTTTTAACCCTTTTAATAGAGAGAGGAAACTTGGAGAGAACCACTGTGTGTTATCGTGTGCCAATTGGTAGTTACACTGTTGAAGATACGTATTTACAACCAATTATATATTGCCACGTCATCCCCATTTTGCCATCTCAGCGTCCGCATTAAAGTTTGACAGTGAAAATTAGTTAATAATTACAATTTTTTTTTTTTGACAACAGTTAATAATTACAACTGTAAAATCGAATCGTTCATTTATGATAAAAAAAGATACCTTTTCTGTTTCACAAAAAAAATTGTTTTACCATATTTTTAAGTAATTTTAAACGAAGGCTCTTATTTTATTATTATTATACGATAGTCCTTATTTTGGTCAATATATTACGAATAGGATTAGTCCGTTTCTTCCTCCATTCATTATTTTCACGCTTTGTTATTTTATTATTTTTTCCTGAATTTTAAAATGTTTACACTCTTAAAACATTTAAATAAAAAAATAAAAAAAAAGGGGAAAATGTGAGAGACCTTTGTGGCTCTCTCACTGGCAAAAAAAAGTCTGAAGAAACCTTTGTTTTCATCGATGATATAAGAAAACTCTAAAATAGAAAACCTCCGCTGGTCAAATCGAATCGATCCAAATCGCAGGTAAGCGTTTTCTTCTTACCTGCAACATCTCCTCTCTCTCTCTTCATTGCTTATTTTGAATCTTAGATCGTCTTCACAGAGGAGTTTGAGTTTTGCTTGCTTCTTCCGTCATTGTTTNTTTTTTTTTTTGATTTTCAAAAGAACTTGTTTGTTTTTGGTATCGTCCAGAGGATGTTTAAGTTTTAACCCTCTTTAATAGAGAGAGGAAACTTGGAGAGATCCACAGAGTGTGTTATCGTGTGCCAATTGGTAGTTACACTGTTGAAGATACGTATTTACAACCAATTATATCTCGCCACGTCATTTTCATTTTTGCCATCTCAGCGTCCGCATTAAAGTTTTGACAGTAAAACTTAATTAATAATTACAACTGTAAAATCGAATCGTCCATTTATGATGATTAAAAAGATACCTTTTCTGTTTCACAACAAAATATAATTAACGAAAGATTTAAATAATTTTAAACGAAGGCTCTTTATTTATTGTTATCCTATTACGATAGTAGTCCGTTTCTTGCTCCACTCATTATTTTCACGCTTTGTTATTTTAATCCTAAATTTTTTATTTATTAATTTTTTCTCCAATTTTTCAAAAATTTGATCAACCCAAAACATTAAAATAAAAAATAAATAATAAAAAAAAAGGAAAAATGTGAGACTCTCTCACTGGCAAAAAAGTCTGAAGAAACCTTTGTTTTCATCGATGATATAAGAAAACTCTAAAATAGAAAACCTCGCTGGTCAAATCGAATCGATCCACATCGCAGGTGAGCGTTTTCTTCTTACCTGCTTATTTGAATCTTAGATCGTCGTCACATAGGAGTTTGCTTCATTCCGGCATTATTTTTTTCAGGGGGAGAGAGACGAGAGACGACGCCATAAGCAGATTCTTCGCTCTGTTTTTTTTTTTTTTGTTTCTCTGATAGAAACAATGGGGAGCTTAGGGACGATGCTGAGATATCCGGATGATATATATCCGCTACTGAAGATGAAACGAGCGATTGAGAAAGCGGAGAAGCAGATCCCGCCTGAGCCACACTGGGGATTCTGCTATTCAATGCTCCACAAGGTTTCTCGAAGCTTCTCTCTCGTTATCCAGCAGCTCAACACCGACCTTCGTAACGCTGTAACCGTTCCTTCTTCTCATCTCTCTCTTTCTCCGCCTCTATGTAGATATATAAGTAACGTCTGTGTTTTGGTATTTATTTGGTCAACGGCTAAGTTTTTGTGGATGAATCCAAATATATATATATATCTGACACTCATTTATTGTTGACGTTTGGCGATTATTTGGTTTCTTCTACAGAAACGATGGCTTTAATTTTATCCCTTTGGTTTTTGTGCTACTCTTAGTTGTTCCTGCAGATTGCTATAAACTGATTCTGCTGTTTATCTGAGCCTGCAGTAAATGCATATTGTATTTAGTGAACTGGGTTTGTATCTGGAAATTTTTTTTCTTAATACGTTCTTGTGGTATGTCAATATGACTATATGAGGCTTTCTTGGACCATTTTCACGCATAGAATATGGTTTTGGTTGTTTCTTAAGTTTCCATATATCTTGCTTCGTTTCGCATGACATCAGTGTACTCAGCTCTCTCTCTAGTCTTTGCAGTATTTCTTATTCAATTTCCTTTTCTTTATTTGTAGGTGTGTGTGTTCTACTTGGTTCTCCGAGCTCTTGATACTGTTGGTTAGTATCTCTTAACTATGCTTTCAATATTACCTTTGTTTTGAAAAATGTATTCATGTAAGAACCATCTTCCTTCTTCATGCTCCTGTCGCTAATATCCTATTTTTTGTGTGTGCAACAGAGGATGATACAAGCATACCAACTGATGAAAAGGTTCCCATCCTGATAGCTTTCCACCGGCACATTTACAATACTGACTGGCACTATTCATGCAAGTCTGAAGAGTCTCTTTGCATCTTCATCTTTCACATCCCGTCAATATTTGACTGTTTAAACTTACATATTTTACTCGTTCAACTTTTAGGTGGTACGAAGGAGTACAAGGTTCTAATGGACCAATTTCATCACGTTGCTGCAGCTTTTTTGGAACTTGAAAAAGGGTTAGTTCTATTATTTGCTATGTGCCTTTCTGCTCTATCTTTGTTACTCATGTTGTTTCACGTTTATTGATCGAGTCACTGATTTTGTTGAAACTCTAAAATATGCTTTCTGACATTACTAATTTCTGTTATTTTTATAATTTATACCTTGGTTTATGAAGGTATCAAGAGGCTATCGAGGAAATTACTAAAAGAATGGGTGCAGGAATGGCCAAGTTTATCTGCCAAGAGGTTTGTGATACAAATCATTTTTTCATAGTTTGATTTTGTTTTTGAGTCATGGTGACAAACTGTCTTGAACTAGACTAAGGGTCTCTGTTTCAGTTAGAATTGTGTCATGCTTACTCTCGTCATAAGTCATAACATCAGATCTGTTTTTGAATGACCCATGTGATTCTTTTTATACGAAATGACATGTAGTAATTCATGTACTGAAAGTACCAGAACGTATTGATATGTTACATGAAGAACTGATATCATTTGAATACCGATCCAGTTTATCCAGTTTTCACTGTTATACACAGGTAGAAACTGTTGATGACTATGATGAATACTGCCACTATGTTGCTGGGCTTGTGGGTTTAGGTCTGTCGAAACTCTTCCTCGCTGGGGGATCAGAGGTTTTGACACCAGATTGGGAGGCGATTTCTAATTCAATGGGTTTATTTCTACAGGTACAACAATGTCTTTTGAGGTGTACAATATTTCTTACTCAAATCTTTTGCAGCCTTGGACAATTCTCTTAATCGAATAATCCATAACACTGCTCTTATTTGCAGAAAACAAACATTATCAGAGATTATCTTGAGGACATTAATGAGATACCAAAATCCCGCATGTTTTGGCCTCGCGAAGTTTGGGGCAAATATGCTGACAAGCTTGAGGTACATACATACCACTTTCAAGCTCTCATGTTAGATCTGATGTCACCCATATTGACTACTTTCTGAGAATGCCTTTTCTGGTGATTCGTAAATTGTAATGTAGGATTTAAAATACGAGGAAAACTCAACCAAATCCGTGCAGTGCTTGAATGAACTGGTTACCAATGCGTTGATGCATATTGAAGATTGCCTGAAATACATGGCTGCGTTGCGTGATCCTTCAATATTTCGGTTCTGTGCCATCCCTCAGGTTAGAGAAGGAGATATCATAATATAAGTAGATATTCCTCTCTTTAACTTCTTCTGCTTAGATAATCTAAGTTAGATTTAAAATGCCTTAGAAGTTAACATTGCTTTGCTTGGATGTGTTTTCTTAATCAGATCATGGCGATTGGAACACTTGCATTATGCTATAACAATGTACAAGTATTTAGAGGCGTTGTGAAACTGAGGCGAGGTACGATATTAAGCCTTAGAAATTATGCAGGCCATATTTGCGAAAGGGAAATCCATCGTCTTTTATTATCAACGAGCTTGAGAAGTGTTAGCAAGCATTGTTATCTGAATGCTAATAACGTTGAACAACTCTCTGTTGTTTAGGTCTAACTGCTAAAGTCATTGATCGCACAAAGACAATGGCTGATGTCTATGGTGCATTCTATGATTTTTCTTGCATGCTGAAAACAAAGGTACATCATCTATTAGTTTCTCGTTTGTTCTTTGTTCTGTCACTCTGTTCTAACATTAGAAAATAATTTCTGTATTTTTAATCTGACATATATGTACCCAGGTTGACAAGAACGATCCAAATGCCAGTATGACACTAAACAGACTTGAAGCCGTTCAGAAACTCTGCATAGACACTGGAGTCCTTAATAACAGGTACATTATTTGCTTTGATCCCAACAACGGAACTAGATTAAACCTCTCACTACACTGGTCTAATCAACTAATCTTCCTAGTATTCGTAATTTTTCTTTTTGGTTGAGTTTCTGTTGAATGTTTGTCTCTCTTCCTTTCAGAAAATCATATGTTGATGACAAAGGACAACCATACAATGTCTTTGTAAGTTGCATTTACTTTTCCTTTTTTCCATATAAGCATCTCATTGTAAAAAAATAAATAATAATACATAACTTATGCGCTTTGTCTACCTGAAAATGCAGATTATAATGGTTGTCATTCTACTGGCAATAGTCTTTGCATATCTGAGAGCAAACTGAGTGATTGGGAGTAATCAATGTAAGCGAGTCAGACTGTATCACCATCATTCAAGATGTTTAGATCATGATTGAACAGTGGTTTTCTAGGTTCATTCTTATTCACGCCACTGAATCCTAAGCAAGATTGTTTCCAGAACAAGAGAATATAAACTTGGGTTGGTATAGAACCATGGATTCTATTTTAGTTACTATTTTCTTTGTCTAAAACATGCATTTGTTCATCTACTTTTTTTATCCCTTTGTGTTTTATACAAAAGTATTGTTTGAAGTTCTTTCTTTCTTTTGGTCTTTTGTTCATCTCTTTTTATTTTCTTTAGGTCGGCAACACTCGTCGTAAATCAAGCTTAGATTTATTATAGTATTTTTTAACGTTAAGCGTGTTGCACGCGGCAAATCATTTGAAATGCCAATTATAGAACATTCGTTGGACCAATAATAAACATGTATCACCGTGACAAGTTAAGACTTAAGAGCAAAGGCCAAAGTGAGATTCTGTGTGGAGTGTGCATATGCCATGGGGCGTGGGGTCTTTGGTTTTTATTGATAAGGGCCATATTCGTTGTATTATTATAGCACAGTAACAGGGCCTACCATTTCTTTGAGATGGCCCTGGTTAAGACTTAAGTGTCTTACATTTTGTTTGCCAACGAATGCTCCATTGTTTCAAAAAAGTTTTCTTTTTTCCTCTGTTTCTAAGAAAAAATGGGAAGCTTGAGTACGATTTTAAGACACCCGGATGAGTTATATCCGCTTTTGAAGTTGAAAATTGCAATAAACAAAGCTCAGAAGCAGATCCCACTTGAGCCAAACTTAGCTTTCTGTTATACAATGCTCCACAAAGTTTCTAAAAGCTTTTCTCTTGTTATTCAACAACTTGGCACTGAGCTTCGTAACGCAGTACGTATTTTTCTTCTCTGCCTCAACAATGTATATAAACATGGACTTATATATATAGCTATGTTACCTTTTTTAAAAGTTAAAGCATTATTTCCAACATTTTCCTATTTAATTAGGTGTGTGTGTTCTACTTGATTCTCCGAGCTCTTGATACCGTTGGTTAGTGCTTCATAACTTTCGTATCCAAACATTACCATTCATTTGATGAATCTTTTTCTCCAAGTCTTTTGTTTCTTTGAAAATGTATTCATCTTCAAAAGTTAGTATCATTTGGTTTTATTTTTGTTACAA
Organism: Camelina sativa; assembly: GCF_000633955.1. NCBI lineage: Eukaryota > Viridiplantae > Streptophyta > Magnoliopsida > Brassicales > Brassicaceae > Camelina > Camelina sativa. Next base: position 2,829,733 of record NC_025696.1, on the reverse strand, counting down.
CAGAGGATGACACAAGCGTAGCAGTGGAGATCAAACTTCCAATTCTGATAGCTTTCCACCGTCACATATACGATGGTGACTGGCATTTTTCATGTGAGTAAGAAACGTCTCTTCGTATTTTAATCTTTCATATAAAAGTTTTAACTTAATTACTCTTCATTAGGTGGTACGAAAGAGTACAAGGTTCTGATGGACCAGTTTCACCATGTTTCTGCAGCTTTTCTGGAACTTGAAAAAGGGTTAATTAGTTCTTACATGCAATTCTGTCCTGTTTCTAATATTGATTGATCCAATGAATATGGCGATACTAATTTATGTTTTTTTTCTCCTAACTCATACAAAAGGTATCAAGAGGCTATTGAAGATATAACTAAAAGAATGGGTGAAGGAATGGCCAAGTTCATTTGTAAAGAGGTTTGTGATGTGGATTTTGTTGGTTTCACTTTTGAAGTTTGAATATAGAAGTTAAGGTACTGAGAGATTATTTGTGTATCCGAACAGGTAGAAACAGTTGATGACTATGATGAATACTGCCATTATGCTGCTGGACTTGTGGGTTTAGGTTTGTCAAAAATCTTCATGGCTTCAGAATTAGAAATGCTGACTCCAGACTGGAAGCACAATTCAAATTCTACAGGTTTATTTCTCCAGGTATCATCACAATGGACATTGACATGTACAATGTTACTTGACATGTACAATGTTACTTAGTCGAATCTATATTTGCAATCTTTGACATTTTTTGTATGTTATCTTGTTTTCTAGAAAACAAACATTATCAAAGATTATCTTGAAGACATTAATGAGATACCAAAATCGCGCATGTTTTGGCCTCGTGAGATTTGGGGAAAATATGTTGACAAGCTTGAGGTGCATATAACTTCACTCTCAAGTACTATATGAAGATCTTATACTAGAAGACACTGTAACTCTTTATCTTGTAAATTCTTATAATGTAGGACTTCAAAAATGAGGAGAATGCAACAAAAGCAGTGCAGTGTCTGAATGAAATGGTCACTAATGCATTGATTCACGTTGAAGATTGTTTGAAATCCTTGGCTTCATTGCGTGACCCTGCAATATTTCAATCTTGTGCCATCCCTCAGGTTAGAGAATATAAATTTAATATACATATATGCAATACTACTCTGCCTTAAAGATCAACTTGAGAAGTGTTTATGTTGACATGACATATATATTTCCTCTTCGATAGATCGTGGCTATTGGAACACTAGCATTATGCTATAACAATGTACAAGTCTTTAGAGGCGTCGTGAGATTGAGGCGAGGTAAAATGTTTTTATCTTGAGTTTGGGTTTGTAACCTTTAAACATAATTTCATCATCTAATTGCTGAGGCTTAATTAGAATCAAAGGCTAACCAGTTATTTGTGAGTTACGTTACATACATGCATTTGTATATGAAAGCTGATTTATTGACAAATGATTTCTATTGTTTAGGGCTAATAGCTAAAATCATTGATCGCACAAAGACAATGGATGATGTCTATGGTGTGTTCTGTGATTTTTCTTGCATGCTACAATCAAAGGTTATATATGTATATGTTAATCAGTATATTTCCTGTGTTTACTGCTGGTAATTAGAAGGTGAAATATGTGTTATACTTATAATAGGTTGACAAGAACGATCCAAATGCGGTGATAACATTAAACCGACTCGAAACCATTAAGAAAGTTTGCAGAGATAATGGAGTCCTTCACAAAAGGTAGACTCTGTGACTTGTTATAACCAATATTGTCACAGTCGTTGATCAGGAGAATGATCTTTCGTTTTTTGGTTAAAGTTCTAATAAATCTTTGTCTCTTTCTTATTCTGGTCAGAAAAACTTATGTTAAAGATGAAGCACAATCCAAGGATGTCTTTGTAAGTAAATTTTGTTATCCGGCTTCCATAGAAAGTGTTTCATATTTTGTATGTTACTTATCATCCTACTCTACTCTATTCCTGAAATTGCAGATTATAATGCTTGTGCTTCTACTGGCCATAGTCGTTATGTATCTCAAAGCAAATCATTGTAAGTAGTGACTCTGATGATTGTGTCACTTCAAGATCTTGAAGTCATAGCTTCTTTGAATGTTTGATCAAGATTGTTTCCTTACGGCTGCGTTTAGAAAGTGAGCGAAACAGAATGCAAAACACTGTAGTACTGATGTAAGAAAGGGTGCACGGTTTTGATTAATCATTTTTATGAAGTTATAAGTTCTTCCATCATCACTATAATGTACAACACCAGATTCCAACGTTAAGTGTATGTATGATCATTTGCGTAAATTTGATAGAAAAATAATCACTTCTTTATAACATTTTAAGGTGTTATCAAATGAAAGTAATTTGAACAAAGAAAGGTCACAAATAAGACCCCAAAAAAATAACTGTATACACATATGAAGATAGATAAGAGATTAGGCGTTTACATCAAATGCCAAAGAGAGGTCCTAAAAATTGAACAGTAGCAGATTCAGAAAATCGCAGAAATCCACATCAACTCTGATCCTCATGAACGTTAATTCAATCCCAAAATCTATTTAGCCGGTGAATCTTTCTCTCTTTCTTTTTCTTTCTACAGAACACACAACTCTTCTACAGAAGCAACTCAATTCCATTACCAACAGCGACAAACCACGATGTTGCCTTTGAATTCTCAGAAAACTTCGGACACTTTGCTAGCAAGAACTCGTTCCCGTCTTTCAATGTACTCGTAAGGGAACCAACCGGCTCTGCCTTTGCATTCACCTTCTGCCCATCCGCTGCCTGTAACCTGACAGTGACAAACAGACAAATGGGATGTTTCAAACAAACACTCTTGAATTAAAGGAGACTTTGTTTGTTTTCTCATGTGGGAGTTGGTTTACTATCGAACCTTTCTAACAACAACATATTCACCAGTTGATAAGCTCAGCTCGACATCTGTCACACCGTGATATGGGAACAAGACCTGAAAACGTTTTTAAAAGGGGAATAGTATGTTACAATGGCACATCTAACGAGGACCAAAAGGAATCTTGATGTAGCCTGTCTTTCGATTCTCTAATCAGAAACACTTTATCTACATCCAATGCATTCGTAGAGAACTTATAATGCTATTATCTCTTTGAAATTGTTACCACCAATGTAAACAGAAGGTTTAACTAGGTTATTTGTTAAAAAGGCACTAGACATCATTAATGACCTGAGTGGCATACCTCTCCTAAGAAGTAACCCATGCTATCTGTTGACGTGTCATGCATCTGAGATGCAAACACTCCATTAGCTTCCTCATATGATGGAGGTGGCGGCATACTTTCTGCACTCGAGGGAGTAGAGGGAGCTTCTATACGTTGCCTCTCAGATACCATCTGTAGGTTCAAGAATGTTCAATTTTTCCCTTAGTTGACTCGTATAATGATGAACTGGCTATTCGACAAGAATACTATCACTATGACAGAATAATGAAAGCTGTAAAAGTGATGCACACCAACCTCTCCTTCGAGCTGATCAAGTATTTGGAGGACTCTTTGATGGTAGGCACGTTCAGATTCAACCTGAAATGAGGAATGAACAATACAGTTGTTTCAAACAAAGTACATATAGGTAAGTAAAACAAAGTCGACCTAACAATAGAGCTTGCAACCAATTGCACTACCATTGAAAGAAGTCGTTCAAGAGTCAATTTTTGTTGTTGATCCTCAACGGAAGCTAAAGCAGAAGCAGCTTCCTTCCCCAGTATTGTCATATTTGATTTTAAGTCGTGAAGTTTTGCTTCAGCAGATTCGAGTTTCATCAGGATGTCAGGATTACCTTGAGACTCTCTCGCCTTTGCTTGACGTCTTGCAACTTCTGTAGCCTGTTTATATCAGACAATGAGTAAAATTCTATCACGGTAGTAATAACAAATGCTAGTTCTAAAAAAGAGGAAAACACCCATATTTCTATGAATGATAATCAAATTTTTTCATGGTATTACTATTCATGGTACCTGAGCTTCAGCTTCTTGGCGCATTCTGTCATAACGTTGAGCAAGATGTCTAGCATCCTCCAACGGAGCTCCCAAAACCATTGCTCGTAGTGGCTCAGCAACCTAAAATTTAAATTCCAGTATGATGTGGTTATAGTAGTCATATAAAGAAAGATCCAAGTAAACACCATGACATTTATTGACTCGAAGGTATGTAACAAAAAACTCCAGATTAAAACTAACAGATCGTCCCATAAATGGCAGTCATTCCACTAACAATGACAAGAAAGCAATTCTTTGTGTAGTTCTATCACATACACAAGTTATGTACTTAACACTTCGGTGGAGGTTGAGAAAGACAAACCTGTGTACCAAGAGCCTTTAACATATTTCCACGCTCCTTCTCCATTTGTGCCCGAGCACGCCCATAGCTCAGTGCAGCCCTTATTAATACGTTACCATTCGTACATGTATTATCTGAACCATATTTCCTGCTATCCTCAGACAGTTTGGTCCCTGAGGAACAATGAGTACACAATGAAAGCCAGGACTGTGAGCCAATTCAAGTCTACAACAGACATAAAAAATTACAATACGTGAACACTCAAGGGCCAACAAAATCACCTATCTCAACTTGTTTTGACCCAGTGACAATATAACCTTCCACACCACGAACAATATCTCTTTGGTAATGCTGAAAACGAAGAATGTCTTGAGTCCAAATTAAAAGTAATCAAAACATCAAACTAGCCAACGGTATATTAAAAAAAAACCTTGGCAGCACGGGTGGAAATGTAAAGCTTTTCTAGCTTCTGATGCTGATTGAGTTCTGCTTCATCAGATAAACCAGAACCGTATCCTCCTCCTCCAAATTGCTTGAAGACAGCCTTAACCATTCCACACAAAACTAAGTCAGTCTACCAATTAACCTCAAATTCAAGAAACAAACCTCCTGATCTCATGGTAGTGCTAAGATGTTAATCTAAGACTACAAAATCATTCAAATCCCCTCAACATATCAATCAAGTTTTGATCTTGATATATAAGACTATCTAAGCCAAGCAAATCCTAAATGACCCTTTTGACAAAAACATCAAATTTGACTGAAACTTCCCCAATCAAGAAGGGATTATACCCAATCTAACATCGACTCAAATTATTAATCATACTCAGATCCAACTACCCATTAACTCCAAAAACACCGATCCGAAAAAAAAAGCTAATCCCCTTCTTCATCGTCACATTATTGATTGATTCACCAGAAACCAACGTAACCACAAAAGAGAATACAAAATCAAAAGCCTTAAACGATAAGAAGTAAGATCTAAATAGATGGGCAAAATAAAAGTTTAAGAAATTTTTCACCTGCTGCTGTCTCGCAACTTGTTCTCTCAATCTGCTAGCTTGTTTTCTAATTGCTTCCATTGTGTTCTGTGTTCACCTGGTCACCAGCTCTTCACAAATCTTCCTTTTTTCTTTCTTATCTCCGTGTTACCTTCCTTCCACTTTCGAGCTTCCTCCGATTCACCTGGACGAAGAATTCACCGAATGAAAGAGAGATTCGAAAAATCGTCAAAAATGGCGTTGTTGAAGCTCTCTCTCTCTCTGCTTTCGAACACGACGAAATCAAAAAAGATAGAGAGTGTCTCTGATTCGAAAAGAAGGTTTCAGAAAGGCTTTTTTATTGGGCTCTCTTTAGAACCATTGGGCTTTTTTGAAATCAGATCCATTAACTATTAAGTTTATTCAAGTCAAAAAAAAAAAAAAAAANAAAAAAAACTGAAGGATACAAAACCCTAGACATATATAAATGAAATGCCAGTGAATTAGGTCATTCTCTCAGTTGTTGAAGCCGCTTCTTCTTCATCTTCTTCTTCACTGTAGCTCTCGGCGTCGCTACCATCTGAAGATCTCTAACCATGGCGGTCGGGTAAATCTCCCTCTCTCTCTTTGCATCTATCTCTTCCTTCGATTCGGTATCGTAATCTCTCATTTGATAGCTTCGACTTCGAGTAATCATGTACTGATCTATTCTTATTTTCCCGATGCTTACAGTAAGAACAAGAGGATTTCGAAGGGTAGGAAAGGAGGAAAGAAGAAGCTGTAAGTGTAACTTATTCCCTGAATGATTATTTCAGATTTCTAAAATCTAAATCAGTGTATTGAGAAATTGTAATTTTTTGGTGTAGTGTTGATCCTTTTTCCAAGAAGGACTGGTATGACGTGAAGGCTCCTTCTTTATTCACCCACAGGAATGTTGGAAAGACTCTTGTCTCCAGGACTCAGGGTACCAAGGTAATCATGTCTCTTATGTCTATTAGATTAGGGTTTCACTGTACATTTGCTTGAGAAGATAGGGGTAGAGAATAGTCATTTGCGTAATGTTAGTTGTTAGAGATAGACATTTGCTTGTGTTGTCTTTCGTTGTTGGGATTCTAGGAATTGCAATAGCTAGGGTTCTTTCAGATTGATCCCTTTGTTCGAATCTGACTTTGTTTTTTGGATGGTTTTGTATTGTGAATAGATTGCCTCTGAGGGACTGAAGCACAGAGTGTTTGAGGTGTCTCTTGCTGATCTTCAAGGAGATGAGGACAATGCTTACAGGAAGATCCGTCTTAGAGCTGAGGATGTTCAGGGAAGGAATGTGTTGACCCAGTTCTGGGTAAGTTTGAAAAGACGACCACCCCTTGCTTCTTTTTTGATTTGTTGTTGTGTTGTTTGGGGAATATTAGAATAATTTACTGATTTAATTCTATGATTTATAGGGTATGGATTTCACCACGGACAAGCTAAGGTCATTGGTGAAGAAGTGGCAGACTTTGATTGAAGCCCATGTTGATGTGAAAACCACTGACGGTTTCACCTTTAGGCTCTTCTGTATCGCCTTCACAAAGAGACGTGCTAACCAAGTGAAGCGTACTTGTTATGCTCAATCCAGCCAAATCCGTCAGGTAATTATTAACATTATCATAATATGTGTTTATTAGTATTGTCTTTCTGTTGTTTGAAGATTAACATTTTCCTTGAAATGATTATTGGTTCATTGTAGATCCGCAGAAAGATGAGTGAGATTATGGTGAAGGAGGCTTCATCTTGTGACCTCAAGGATCTTGTTGCCAAGTTCATCCCAGAAGCCATTGGAAGAGAAATTGAGAAGGCAACATCAAGCATCTACCCATTGCAGAACGTGTTCATCCGTAAAGTGAAGATCCTTAAGGCACCCAAGTTTGACCTTGGAAAGCTCATGGAGGTAAATTGAAATCACATTATTGTCGTCATTGTTACATCAGTCTTGGTATAGCCATGGAGAAAAATCTGATCGAACTTTGTTCTTCTTGTTTTTTCCTTTAGGTGCATGGAGATTACACAGCAGAGGATGTTGGTGTGAAGGTAGACAGGGCAGCTGATGAGCCAGTTGCTGAGGAGCCAACAGAAATCATCGGAGCTTAGGGGATTATAGATTTGTTTGTTTTTCTTTGGCTAAAAAAACTTAATGTTATGTCGCCATTGATATGGTGTTTTTTTGCTAAGAGATCTCTCTTCAGTGCGACTTGTTTTTGACTCGTTTTTGATGGATGAACTATTATTTACTCGTCTTGTTTATCCTCCTTTTATATCGTTCCAGCATTATAGTTAAAAAAAAAAGAAACAGCAACTACATATGAAACAGTTAATGAAAATTTTAGATTGTTGTCAGTGGTTTTTGTCTTTTTCATATAACGAATCAACACACCAGCGGCCATTGTGTACTTGGAACTCTAAGAATAACGAATCGTGAAATACCTAATTCCAAGCTAATTTTTGTATATTTTGTGTAGTGCTACAATTAGCATTTCTGATTCTTTCATTTCTATCACAGTTTTCTCTCAAATCGTGTCTTTGATGCGAATAATGATAAGTTTTGTTTGGTCAGTCGAAACTTGAGATTTATTTGGATTTTATTTTGACTATATATGCTTCGTGATGAATGATTACGTTGTTTTGTCAATATGTAGTGGTTCAAATGGATTATGATTTGTTAAAAGTTAAAACTGAATGATTATGTTTTTTGATTTCCTTTTTTTTTTCGTGTCTCTATTTCGTTTTTGTCTAATGTTTATGTGAAAAACAAAATACATTTGGAACAATCATATTTGCGTCACTAAAAGAAGAATGGGTTTGAAATTGAAACAACACTAGTGAAGTTTGATTAGGTAAAACTTTGTAGCTTAGAGAGGATACTAATATATTACAATTTTTGCCTAAACATATAGATAATACATGGATCACATGAAACCATCTCCCATTTTATTGACGTCAAAAATGATAAAAACTCTACGACATGTTTTATAAACGAAGAGAATGGGGGAAGAGTGATGATGCGTATTAGAATCGACGAATAACAAGGAAAATGTGACACGTTCTCCTTTCCGCCCATTACGCTCTCGTCACTTCTCACCAGCCAGCTCCGGTGCTCCCTTTTTAAAAATCTTTTCTGTTTTCTTCCCCTAATTTTACAAAAAAATGAAATATCAGCTAAAAAAGAATGTTCCTTTACCAAACTTTTCAAAAAATAAAACTTTCAAGCACACATGAAATTTGTGTATACTACCAAACTAAGTGATTGTGACGACTCTTTTGCAAAAACCCATCCCTAATTTTTGTCCCAAGTGTCAATTATGGATACAAATAACATCTATATGCAGATTCTTAAGATTGTGTTTAAATTCAAAATCAACGAACAAGGCTATAAAACATTAAAGATATTTTAGATAAGAAAATCTCAAATTATGACTCTGGTTTTTGAAACAGCAAATAAAAGCTGTGGTCTCTTTAATATAAGCCAAACTAAAATGGAAAGATTGCATAGTTGTGAGGAAAGTAGTATATTTTATTTATATATATGTATATTGGTAAAAGGATTTAGCTATAGTGGTTGCTTTGGTGAACTCCACTCTACTCCACCGGTGGCATGCATCTTCTCTCCATTCCCATCACTACCACAATCCACACTTCCTTTTTTGTTTTTTGTTTTTGCGTCGTGATATAGGTATAAAAGAACTTTATTTATGCTGTTTACGGGTTGAGTAGTGTTTGAATCCAATTTGTATTGTACACTCCTTTAAAAAGTTTCTAAATTTTTGTGTGTTTGGAAAATTTGGTGAATTGAGGTTCGGTAGAGATTATATTAATTCGGTTTAGCAAAAATTCGCTTAATCCACTGATACGTCTGTCCTGATTCATATTACGTTATTCTATCCTGTAACATGAAGTTGTTGTTATGGTATGAAAATGTTTCTATCGGAATACTATTTGTTTTGGTTACCTAATCTTATATCTAATGCCAAAAATAGCAGAACGGATCAAATATTTCCATTAGCGACCGCATGGCAATGTTTGTTATATAATATCGTAACCTTTGTTTGTGAGTTGTCACTAATAACAATGCTAATATAATTTTTTTTTTTTTTAATTTATTATAGTGAAAAAATGTTGCCTTGCGCTAAGATGTTATTAGACTGAATTATAGATCGTGACAATTTGTACTCAATGTATAGAAAATTTTAAAACAAATTCAAAAGTCTGACTTTTCTTAGAATGGTCACATTGGTGTACATGTAATCATGAATATTCTCATATTCATGCATCATGTGGGTAAGTAAAATTCTCATTTCTCTAACAATTCCATCTCAGTATTTAGTTAATTTCAGACGTAACACGGGTCAGTTGTAACGTTTTAGATTGAATGTTTAAAACAGATTTCATGATTTGAAAGTTTACGAGCTATTTTTCGTAACTTAGTTTCATTATTGATCTTTAGATAATTTCTTTAAAATTAAGAAGAGATCACGAGTTAATCGGTGAACAGTATTAGTTTTAACACGATAAGCAAAATATTGTACATCAATACTACTATATGGAATAACATATTCACCTTTGTAAAAAAAAAAACTTAAATGTTTAAGCCGATGGTCAACCCTTGTGACAAGACAAGCTAAATTGGCATCGACCAAGAAGAGCATGATATAACCCTTCACAATAATTAAAGAGGTATTATAAAAATCAATCAAAGTTTTTGTATTGAATAATGTGAAAGAAACAGACCTGACTTATCAATATGTGACGACGAAGAAGGATAAGCCCAAGCCAAACATCCACGTAAAGAACTCATTGATTAGGTCCAAAGAAAACTCGAGAAAAGAAATCAAACAAATCCTGACGTTAAATTAAAAGAAATCTTAACCCCCTTTTTTTTTCTTGCTTTCCTTATGAAAACAGAACATAATAAGCAGTAACAAAAACAAATGGATTTAGACTTAACCCTGATTTACTTTTTCTTTTTTTTCTTTATAAAAATGATCCACACACATCGTTTTACACCAAAATGAAGAGGCAAATGAATAAAGAAAACGAAAAGCATTGATTCTGTGATACCAATCAAAGTATCATTCGTGAAAGAAGATTTTGTAATATTCCACAAACCAAAAAAAATTAGGAGAAAAGGAAGAAAACAAAAAAAAAAGAGCTTTAACTTTAGAAATTGGAAGCACAAACACAAAAAAAAACACAAAGTCTCTGTTTTACCTTTTTAACCCCTAGAAGAATCGTCCTTTAACTTCAGTGCCCCCTCTCTTACTTTTCCCATCTCTCTCTCTCTCTCCTCTGTTTCTTCGCCATTCTCTCAGCCTTTCTCTCGCCTTTGTCAGGTAAAAAAGATACGATGAGCACATCCCTTATACCTCTCCCCCCTTCTTATCTTCTTTCTAATCTTTCGAAACTTTGCATGCGAAGACGATTTTGTTTATCATAAAAGTTTAGCTTTTTAGCCATTTCTTTTCCTATATGTTTACTTGTGTTTATGTTTTGTGTATTGGTGGTTCTTGTAATATATATATATATATATATATATAGTAAGTGAGAATTAAAGATTATTATGTCAAGTGAAACTTAAAAACAAAAGATTCTATATGTGTTGTTAAAGAGTGAAATGGAGCTGTGGACAGAAGCTAGAGCCCTAAAGGCAAGTCTAAGAGGAGAGTCTACTACTTCATCTCTCAAGCATCATCAAGTGATTGTCTCCGAAGATTTAAGCCGAACTTCTTCTTTGTCCGAAGATTTCGCCGTTGAGTGTTTCCTCGATTTCTCAGAAGGTCAACAACAACTTAAAGAAGAAGAAGAAGAACTTGTCTCTCTTTCTTCTTCTCAAGAAGAACAAGAACAAGAACAAGATTGTATCTTTAGTTCACAACCTTGTCTCTTTGATCAACTTCCTTCTTTGCCGGTAATTTAGAAGCTTCTTTATCTTTTTTCTTTACTTATAATTATAACAAAAAAAAATTTTATTTATTTTTTGGTTTGTGAATTTTTATTTAGGATGAAGATGTGGAAGAGCTTGAATGGGTATCTCGTGTTGTGGATGATTGTTCTTCACCAGAGGTTTCACTTCTCTTCACACAAACCCACAAAACCAAACCAAACTTCTCATCTCGAATCCCGGTTAAACCAAGAACCAAACGGTCTAGGAACAGTCTAACAGGAGGTCGTGTTTGGCCACTCGTTTCAGCCAATCATCAACAACATGCAGTAGCAGCAACAGAGAAGTGGAGGAAGAAGAAACAAGAAACGGCGGCCGTTGTGTTTCAACGAAGATGCAGCCATTGTGGCACAAACAACACGCCACAGTGGAGAACCGGTCCGGTTGGTCCTAAAACGTTATGTAATGCATGTGGAGTCCGGTTTAAGTCAGGTAGGCTCTGTCCCGAGTACAGACCGGCGGATAGTCCGACGTTCTCTAATGAGATTCACTCGAATCTTCATAGGAAGGTTCTGGAATTGAGAAAGAGTAAAGAGTTGGGTGAAGAAACAGGTGAAGCTAGTACTAAAAAATCAGACCAAGTCAAATTTGGCAGCAAGTGGTTAGATAAGACTTAGGTAAAACCTACTTTTTTTGTAACATTATCTCTTGTAGTCTTGTAATTTAACAACTTGCTTCATAACAATTGAAGCTGTTTCAGGAATTAATTAGTCTTAAAAAAAAGGTTTTATGTAAACAAAATCTTTTTTTTCTTTTCTTCTAATGATGTAAGACCACCACCACCACTACTACTTAGAATGATTCAGGTCCATGTGTAGTGGCTTATATAGACTTTTTGAAGTATTTTTGCAAAAATAAATGCCAACACTTTGCGTATACCAAATGAAAGAACCATCCAAAACATTCCACAATAGATTATGATAAGAGTAATTACTTTACAGGTCGAATACATTGAGTTGTTGTGCTAAGTTTAGAGAAACTCCATCACTTGTTCACTTGTGCAAGCATTAAGATGTTTTCTAAGTTTATGCTATGGTGACAACATGATTCATCACACTATACACATATATCACTTACCAGCACATGACATTTACCAGCTTTAATTTTCTACCTACAAGTTCTTAAATTATATCAACTGTCACATAAAGATTTACAATAGAAGGACCACACAGTTCCATGGACCCTTTGGTCAGTAGTCAGTAGTTTCCTAAGTGTTTTTTTCTTTTTCTTTCATAAAACTAGATTTCAATACAAAAGTAGCTTTATCATGTGGCTATCTCCTTTCTGACCTTCCCAACCCAACCACTGATCCGAAATCCAAATCTTTAGATCTTCTATTTCAAAGAAGCAATAGCAAATCTTAACTTTCTGATTCATAACATTATCAACCAAAAACATTTCCAATCATATAGCGCCAATATGTAATATTCTCTCCAAACTAGTGAAAGACAAATAAAGCGCATTATCATAAAGTCTATGTTACGTTACCTATTAACTTCAGATTTGCATCTTACAAGATCTTTTGATTCTTGAAGTAATGAAGCATATAAGTAAGTCTACAGTCTAGGTTAGCTTTTGTTGGTAATCTTGTTGTTCATGCAATTAGGTTATATAATTTATTTCTACGGCTATGTCAACAATCCGTTGTAGTCTAGCTGGTCAGGATACTCGGCTCTCACCCGAGAGACCCGGGTTCGAGTCCCGGCAACGGAGTCTATTTTTTTTCCCTTTTCTTCTCTTTTTTGATTTTGGTTTCCTAATTTAACCAGCATCTATTTCATATTTCGTAAACCCATTTCATGTATGGGCCAATCACAGGCCCAATTAATATATATATTTCTTCTCTTTCCCTCTGAGTGATACAGAAGGTTTGGCTTTGTTGAAAAAGGGGAAATCAGATAGAGGAAGGAAGAAGGAGAGAGTGTGTAGAGAGAGAGGGAGACTCGAAATCAATCGGAATCAGATAACAATGAGCGGAGTTTCGACGGCGGCGTACTTTGCGCGGCGAGCGGCACAGAAGGAGAGGGTACGAATCCTGTATCGCCGTGCTCTGAAAGATACTCTCAATTGGGCTGTTCATCGCCATATCTTCTACCGTGACGTAAGTCTTCCCTCTCAGATCTCCCGATTCAAGCTTGGACTTTTTGTTTTTCTTTATTTGTTGTTTCGTCGATCTCGCATTTTTAGGTTTTGATTTAAAGTTGATTCCTTTTGCAGGCTTCTGATCTGCGTGAGAAGTTCAATGCCAACCAAGATGTGGTTCGTTCTCTTCTCCTTTCATTTCTTACCTCCAACTTCAGCTATCTCTTTCTTTGTTTGTTGATTTGAGTTTAGAGATATGAACATAGCCAATGTAAGTGTGTTCGGATGATAAATTAAGGATCTTTTTTTTTTGGGTGTGTGGAAACACGTTTGCTAGATTTTTCTCTGGCTTAGTTAGTTGTTTAGATTTCTTTGCTATTATCAAATAAGTGAATGTGTGAAATGCTTGTTTTACACTGCTGCAAATAGGTAGGAGATGAGAGAAATAAAAATGTTGGTCCTTTGTGTTGAGTTTTGTATATCCCACTCATTATCATTACAATATGGAAACTCTGCTTTCCCAATCTATTAGCTTATGAGTTTTATGTTTCGATGCATTCTATGTAATTTTTTGTTGAGATTAAGTAAATAGTGTAAAACTGGAGTTGAGAATCATTTGAGGAGCCAATATTTATTGAGGGTATTCTTATAACTGTTTACACAATGACAACATTGGTGTACATTTGCGTTTCTCATCTTTGTCTCTCATTGTGTGTCTCTTGATATGATTCTTTTATTGGGGTACTTCTAGGAGGACATTGATAGAATCGACAAACTGATCGCTCATGGTGAATCAGAATACAACAAATGGCGGCACCCTGATCCTTATATCGGTAAGCACCTTTACCCATAAATGAATTGTTCTTGTTGTTAGGAACTAGTGTTTTGTTAGCTGCTTCTCACATAAGAGAACTTTATTTAGCGGTCCAAACCTCCAAATGACCCACATTTTCTGTTGTAGTTCCATGGGCTCCTGGTGGCTCAAAGTTCTGTAGAAACCCTACTCCGCCTGCTGGGGTAACTTTTCCTTCACTCTATCACGTCCTTTGTCATGATCTCACTTTCTTCTTCGCAAGTGCTGATCCTCTTTTTTTGTGTGTGTGTGTGTGTGTGACTGATGCAGATTGAGATTGTGTACAACTATGGTCTAGAAGACAACCCATAAACCTAGCTTCCATATTTTCATACCCATCAATAAAGTAAGTTAAGAGGATCATCAAATGCTGAGGTTGCATATCCACAGTAGTTTCTCTTCATTCTAGTAAATGTCGCAGTGGAACCTAACCACTAACTAAGACGTTATGTTTCAATGGTGTTTTGTTATCTATTGCAGCTTTGAAGCATCCAGTGGCTATGGTTCAGCAGATAAATTAACAACTTTCAAGGTTGAAACCTTTGAGGGACCAATTGTTGTTTTTAAAGAATGTTTTGTTCCAGTAAGAGAATCTTTGTTTCAACTTGGTTTATATTTCTTCACATAAAACACTTGCAGCTGCGCTTGAATCATGGAATGTTCCGACCATGAAAAATTGTCAGTAAAACATCAAAAGTGTGTTCTTTTTCTTACGTTGATGCATATCGAATACCCGACAGTGAATAGTAAACTAAGATAAGATCTGTCGGTTTTTCAACACCCAAGTTGGTTTTTTTCAGAATGAATTGTTTGGAAATGAGATGGGTTCAAAACCGAACAAGATCCACTTACATGTTACAGTCCGTGAGTCTATAGAAAGTTGTTTTTTACTTTGGCTGACATGCCTGAATGCCTCATTGTTTGTTTTTGATAATCAACTTCGTCTCCCTTAGAAGTGCAGGCGTATAAACAAACACTCTCCAAATCTATTGGAGATTTAAATTTGAATCACAGATTGGAAACTTTGGGTTGTTTGGAATCATTTATCTAACTTGGGAATCGGGGACCAATATCAGCAAATTGATGTCGTAAAGCATCACATGGCACTTTGGTGAGGACCATTGGTCGGTAAAAGTAAATATGATCAAGTTGTCAACAATATGCCGATTCCAAATCCAAATTCTGAATTCAAAGCAAAGATGTTAGAGGACTGGATTCTACCAACCTTTAGCCCCATTTTGAATTTGCTATCCTTCAATGCCACGGTTAAATCTGTTGTTTTTTGAAATTTTGGTTCACTGTGAATTACTTAAGCTCTGACGTTTTAGATTTCGAGGAATACTCTTATCATCTTGATAAATTTATTTATTAGTTTACAAATATATATCAACAAACACACCACAAAGATGACACGATCATCTACAAATTGATGACACAAACCCACAGTATTAAATACTCTACCATCTTCGTCAAACTTTTCACCTTTAAATTTTAATCCTTCCTCTTTTTGCATGATCGCCAACAACCGGACAACTATAATGAAAACAACACATTATCTCGAATATGCATTATTATTTTCCTTTGCCAAAAATGGGTCCAAAATTAGCTCCGCGTTAAAGGAAATATGTTCCAACAAGCCGTGACTCAAAAATAAAGAGAACTAGTAATATTCGATTAGGAAAAAAAAACACAATCATGAGCCACACAGTATCAATCATCACTTAACCGCTTCCCAAAGTCCAGTAGTAATAAATACGCAAACGATAAAACATGTCAGTCGATAATACACAAATATGTCAGAATCTCTCATGTCCATGTGGAACTCGTGTGTGTTGTCATACTCTTCTGTTCATGACCACATCCCCCCAGGACCCCCACAATGCCGTATAACTAGAGAAACTTTTATATATAAATTAGGTTTTGAACAAAGTGCAAAGAACTTGTTCACAATTCATAGGTTTGAACAATGTGAAAAAGTCGTCTAATCGGTAAAGAAGCGGCCAAAAGACTCAAGTTGTTTATAAAATGATATTTTTCAATTCAGTAAAACAAGATAACAAGATCCGAATTACAACAAAAGGCTCTCATCATTCATTCGGATTCTTTTATTAAAAACCTTAAACAACAACGATGGATCATGGATCTCATCATTTCTTTATTTAATAGTAAATTTATTGAAAGTAAAATAATGCAACAAACAAACCACACTACGACCAGCTTCCCTCACACAGAGAGGTAATCGAAGCTGTCTTCCTCGCAGTAGTAAAACCCGAGGTTATTGATCGCAGCTGAAAGAGAGTTACTTGGCGATGCCTGCTCAGTTGCAAGATACGGCATGTTGTGGAACGAACGATCGAGACAAGCCGCGACATCGTTGAACTCATTATCATCATCTTCTTCTTCTACTTCGTCTTCATCGCTACTGCTTTTGGTATGCATCATTTCCTCTGCTCGGTGCTTCAAGGTCTGAAACATTAGCTCAGGTTCATGCTGCATTAGTCGGAGAACATCTGCTGAGGACTGACCAGGCACGGCTCGGGTCACTGCAAAGCTGTGTGGTCCATCACTCTGCGAGACACGGACCACACTTGGCCCACCAAACAGATTGTGAAATCCACCTAGCGCCTCCTCGTAAGCCCCTCCAAGGAACATACCCAAAAAGTACCTTCCTCCACTGCCATTGTTGTCAAGCTCATGCAACGGCAAGCTGGTTTCCCCGCCTATGAACTTGTTAATCTTCCCATCACTGTCACAAGTTAAATCCGAGAAGATCCCACGAGCCCCTGGCCTTTGATCAAGCTTATGGATAGGAACAATAGGAAACAGCTGATCAATCCCCCAGAGATCAGGAATCGAAGTGAAGACTGATAGATTGATATTGTAAGTATGAACCGNATCGAGACAAGCCGCAACATTGTTGAACTCATTATCATCATCTTCTTCTTCTACTTCGTCTTCATCGCTACTGCTTTTGGTATGCATCATTTCCTCTGCTCGGTGCTTCAAGGTCTGAAACATTAGCTCAGGTTCATGCTGCATTAGTCGGAGAACATCTGCTGAGGACTGACCAGGCACGGCTCGGGTCACTGCAAAGCTGTGTGGTCCATCACTCTGCGAGACACGGACCACACTTGGCCCACCAAACAGATTGTGAAATCCACCTAGCGCCTCCTCGTAAGCCCCTCCAAGGAACATACCCAAAAAGTACCTTCCTCCACTGCCATTGTTGTCAAGCTCATGCAACGGCAAGCTGGTTTCCCCGCCTATGAACTTGTTAATCTTCCCATCACTGTCACAAGTTAAATCCGAGAAGATCCCACGAGCCCCTGGCCTTTGATCAAGCTTATGGATAGGAACAATAGGAAACAGCTGATCAATCCCCCAGAGATCAGGAATCGAAGTGAAGACTGATAGATTGATATTGTAAGTATGAACCGGATCAGATGCACCTATAGCCTTCAACACCCACTCGCATAACCCATCAACAGAAGCTAACTGCTCGATGCTGAAAACACCTTCTTTGAAACCTTTAACACACCTCTGCTTCAGCTGATCGACATAAAGGAGGCAGCTTTCACGGTCTCCACGCATCAAAGCAGCATAAATATCCTCGTAATTGGCAAGAGCTTCCTCATCACCTTCGAGCAGGAACTGAATATCGTTAGGAGTCTCTTGATGATGAACCATCGGTTTAGCTACCGAGACAGCTTCAAAGATCAACACAGAGTGATGAGAGACTATAGCTCTACCGCTTTCACTGCATATCACCGGATGTTTCACTGATCTCCTGTCACACACAAAGCGAACAGAAGCTACAACAGCTTCAGCATACTCCTCGAGAGTATAAGCAACAGAGAGATCCGAGTCTCCAGATTTAGACCCGTCGTAGTCAATCCCCAAACCACCACCGATATCGAAAACTTTCATATTTGCACCAAGACGCACAAGTTCACAGTAAAGCTGAGCAGCCTCGGAAACACCATCAGAGAGCAACGAAGTCGATGGAATCTGTGAACCAATGTGAAAATGCAGAAGCTGGAGACAATCAAGCATACCAGATTCGCTCAGCCTCCTCACCACACGAACAATCTGAGTAGTAGTCAATCCAAACTTGCCCTTTTCACCTGAAGTTGAACCAAAATGCCCCGAGTGTTTAGTCCTCAGCTTAGCCCTTAACCCAATCACAGGCCTCACATTCATCTTCTGGCTAAGCTCAATAACCAAATCAAGCTCTTCTTCTTGCTCAAGCACAATCACAGAGTTCAACGCAAGCTTTCTCCCAAGCAGGGCCAAGGACACATACTCAGCGTCTTTGAAACCATTACACACAAGAAAGGCATCAGGGTTACCTTTACACAAGCAGCTCATAGCGAGAAGGATCTCAGGTTTAGAGCCAGCTTCCAAACCAAACCGAAACGAAGATCCAAACTTGACAATATCCTCAACAACGAATCGATCCTGGTTACATTTCACAGGATAAACACCTTGGTAATGAGCACCATACCCTTGGCTCTGAATCGCGAAATCAAACGCAGATTGAAGACACTCGAGCCTGTTCTTCAACACATCAGGGAAACGAACGATAAGAGGGAGCTGCAACCCCAAACCACCGGAGGATTTCGGATCCGTCACCTTCTTAACGATCTTGAGCAAATCGACGTCTTGGTGAGGCAAAGTCTCAGAGCCGTGAGGACGAACAGAGATGTTACCAGAGGGATTAGCGACGAAATAAGGAGCTCCCCATCCATCGATTCGGTAAAGAGACGACGAGAGAGAGGAAGACCAACGGCGAGAGCTGTCAACAACGGAAGCAGCGGCGGCGGAAGTTGGTGAAGACGCCGGGATAGCACATGTGCTAAGCGGGGCCTGAGCGGCGGAAGTTGGTGAAGACGCCGGGATAAAGACATCAGCGGCGGTGGTGTTGGAGAAAGCGTAGCTAGGAGGAACAAAGGAAGTACAAACGCAAGCTAAAGCAGGCATCTTTTTGTATATCTTCTCTTCTCAGCAACAAAAACAAACGATCACAATCTCACTTTTACAAGCAATTCTCGAACAAAAACTAAAACTTTTTTCGAGAAACAGAGGAAAAAAAATCGAAACTTTTTCTTTTTTTTTTGGATTAATTTCCCAGATTTTGTGAAGGTAGGGGTTTAAAAACCGCCGAGGCCGGAGCCTCGGCTACCCCCTCAAGAGAAGGCAGAAGATGAATCTATCCCCGCCGTGAAATCCACCTCTAGCAGCTCTACCTGATCCGAGAATCTCCACGATGAATAGTTTTCAGAACAAACTTTTTTTTAAAAAAGAAAGGACTTTTCAACGAATCTGAACTCAACAAAACGAAATTGTTATTCACCAACCATGCAAATGAAGAAAAAGAAAGAGAGAGAGAGGAAAAAACAAAGGCGAGAATGTGAAGTTTTTCTCGGGAAAATGTAAAGAGGGAAACAGAGACGGAAACCTAAAGCGGAGAAGACGGGAAAAGAAGAAGAGAAGGCGTGAGTTTGATGAAGGCAAATGGAACTTGTTTATATAGGGAGGGGAGAGAAGCAAAGCTAGGAAGGAGGAAGCAACGTGAGCAGGTAGGTTGTTACTGAGGCAAGTTTGATTTGGGCCTCTGTGGGCCCATTTACGATTACGTTTTCTACTTTTTTTTTCTTTTCTTTTTTAAAACCATTTTAGGGAAATATATGTGTTGTTTAACTTATTAACCACATGATGCTTTGATTACGCTCAGATTAGGATTAATTTAGTGAATGCATTATCTACCGTTCGTATCTATATAAATCATTCACAAGACAATTTTGTTTGTTTACTATTTTTTTTTATGTGATTGTGTTCAGAAACAAATATATGTAAGTGTCGTTTCCTCTCTCTACTGGTCCAAATTTTATTATTTTTCCTATTATGTACCTTGGCTGGCTCCACTTAATTTCCTAAATATGTTTTACTTTTTAATATTTTGAATTAAAAGTCTTTTTAAAAAAAAAAAACGCTCTTGGATTTCTTGTAAGAATGTTAGGAATCAAATGAGAATATCCCTTATAGTTAAGTTTTTTTGTATGAAACTTACTTGGAATTTATCCATGACACATATTAGAATTTAGAATTCATGATAGTATCGAATAATACTGAAGGGACTTTTTATTTAGTTTTGGCCTTTTGGGAGGACTTATAGAAACTAATAAGATGAAACTAAAACAAAAAAAAAAAAGTCTATAGATATTTACTGGACAACAACGGAAGTGAGAATTCTACTTTAATTTATAGTCTTTAGTTAATCAAATCTGCTATCTTCCATACATTGAGAACTACGTACTGAAAACTCGTGTAACTCATGTTGTGGCTAGTCTAACTAACATTTATTTTTATTTTATTTTCCTCTAAAGACTGTTATGCTTTTTGATATTTTCGTTTTCAAACCAACACAGCAAAATTCGATATTTTTAATTTGTAAAAGACTAAAAGGAACCTATGTTTTTAACTTGCGCCTAGATGGATGGACCATTGGTGAACCATAGACAATGTCAGCGGTGACACATGACCAATAATTGCGTCATTTGGTACATGTGCTTACTGGACCAGTAAACCTTATACAATGCCTCTTTATATAAATATAAAAAAAGAAGAAATATTATACAGTCTCTTGGCTTTTGTCTCTAATAACAGTGGTTTTTATTTATTTATTAGAGTTTGAACGGTAACTGCAGTTAGGGTGATCAAATTCATCTATGGTTTGGATCACTCTATTTTTAAGGCGAACTACAGATTGCTATAGATTAACTCTATTTGTATGTAAAAGCGGTCTGCAGTTGGTATGCTGCGGTCTTGTTTTTGCTTTATTTGGACTTTATTACTGTGGACTACATTTGCTTAACGGTAAATAAAAAACTATCTAGTCTGCAGACGGATTTGTCTACCCCAACCGTTACAATCATTTACAAATAATTTCTATTAACTTTTTTTCTGTTTTTTATCCTGACGACAAATTCCCATGTTAACAATAGTAAAAGTGTTATTTTGTTGCTGATAAAATAATGTAAAAAGGTAATATAGGGAGAGGAAAAAAGAAGAAGAAACATAGACATTAATAATTTAATATAGTGATGATGCTGTCTGGTTGAAAAAAGAATAAGATTCTGCTTTTGGTCACGAACACTCGGCTACGAGGCGCCGCGTGGCGGTCTTACGTGGGGGCGAGTGGTTGTGAGTTTATATGATCTTTCGTCTCTGCTTCTTCTTTTGCCCTTTTTAGGTTACTACAACATTTAAAAATGTTAGATGGCGCGCTCGGCCTTACACGTGCGAGTGTTACGGTCTCTATGTATAAATATCGTGTGACGCGATCGGATGCGTAAGAAAATCCTAGTCGTGGAGACGTTGTACGTACGTTTGATGATTTTTTTTTCCCGGTCCAACAACGGATGAAAATTTTGCCACGTACGATAGAAAACATATATGGTTTTGTTCTTGTTTTTCTTTGGGTGTTATCAAATTTAAATGCCAAAAGGATTTATGAAGAGGGCCATAGTTTTGCTGGATTTTGGAAGCATGTAATTAACTACGTTTCGTGACATCTCTCTATTTCACATGTTTTTTCTTTCTCCATATATATATAGTCTTTTCAGAGATTAACATATCTAGTCGATTTCTCAAACCCGATTCAAATAGGGTAAATTTTTTGATATTTTTGAATAGTATTATAGCACAATTATGAGTTAAATAGTTTCGAACAGAAGCTTGATGCATTGAGCTAGATTTGTAGACACAATTCATAATAAATTGAGTTGTTGAGAAGATACGGAACTAAATTGTAATATGCTTGTGGACAAACAAATTGTGTACTACTTGACAGTTGACACTGTTGTACTAGCAAAGAGAAAAATAAACAAATCGATTAAACTTAGTAAATAGTAATACTAACAAGTAATAACAATAACAAAAGCGGAAAATGCAAAACAATTATCAAAAGAAGAAGATGAGGAAGGTGGAATGAATATGCAATAGAATATGGAAAGGAAAACGCGTTGACGGCGGTAAACGGCCGTTGTTTGAACGCGGACGGCACACGATCACCATGGTCCGTCTATTGGCTATCGTAAATAGTGCTCTTTCAACTTCATCTTTCACACTATTCTATTCCTCTTTTTCTTCAAAAGATAAAATACAAAAATAAACTATTCGCAATATTCCTCAATATTAATAATATTCGTATTGAGCCATATGGTGCATGGTACTACTAGGTACTAGCTATATAAATATAGTCTTAATTGCGATCGTAAAAACCTAATCCCATCGGGCAACGTACTACATAGTCAATTAGGCATAGCTCGTAATTACTTGACGCTCTTATTAATTACATGGCATGTGATTTGGCGAACCCATTATCATGTGGTTGTGATGGTCAACTTAAGGCTATGCAACGACTTTGATATTCTAATACCGTGCCGTGTTCAACGTGGTTAGTTAAAGATTAATAACTTTTTCTATTTGTAATATATTTTCTTTACCATATAATATAACGTCGTGGACAGTACTGTTCGGAATGTTCTAATCATTTAATTTGATACACTCATGAAATAATTTTGCCATGTCAAAAACCAAACAACGTTACATTTGCCGTGGATCGTTTGCTCAATGTTAGTTACGGTTATAAATATGACTACGGCCTCAAATCTCTAAATGTAATTTTCACATACACATGTATTTGCGTTTATGAGAGGAAAAAATAAATTCTTCTGTTTAAAGAATAATATGATATTTGTAGCATATTCGTTTTATTCAGAATGATGAATTGAGTGGTACAAGTTCTTTTCAAATATCTATAGTAATTCGACCCAATAAATGAAAGCCAGTGCGTGGTTGTCCTTTATTATTTGAGACTTTAATGTTTTAGGGATTAGGTTTCGCCGCGTCTTGAACAACGTCGTGGACAAAATGGGTTGTGAGTAAAGAGAGGATGGGACAAGAACAAGGACAACACCACTCATAAGTTTCATATGGTTTGATTCTGACTTATTAAATCTTTTCATTTATTAGGATTTGGGCGGGGAAGCGGTTGAATGATTGATTGATATGTTGGAATGGCTCATAATTGAGTTTTTTTCTTTCTCTTACTTGTGTATTCTGACATGGTATGTGTGTTATCACTACTCCGAGATAGCTAGGTGGTGTTACTAATTTCGTTGAATATGTGTTTACTAGTATGTTACTTCCTCTGTTTCATAATAAGTGTCATTTTAACACTTTACACACAAATTAAGAAAACATATTTAAATATCTCTTATACCCTTAAAATTGATAGTGACTCTTGATATTCTTCAATGAATATGAGGTTAAAGTTGGAAATTTATGCTTAATATTACATTGAAAATCTAAAATAACACTTAATTTGAAAAAAAAAATCAGGCCAAAATAACACTTTTTGTGAAACAGAGAGAGTAGTAAGTAAAGTATAACAACGGATTCCAAACTAATATATGTCGTTACATTTATCGACAACTCAACGATAAGTTGATAACTATCGGGTTGGGGTCTGTCTCAGAAAAAAAAAAAAGATAACCATCGGTTGGCAAAAAAAGAGATGGACACATCCAACAATCAAACCATGTCAGTATGTCACGATACAAACTGATGATAAAATTTTATTGAGAACTAGTGAATCGTTCCTTTTCTAAACGATATCTTCCTTTTTTTTAAAAATTGTTCAGCAACAATCAAACCTACAAAGAAATTCTCCAATTATAAATGAAAATTTCGTAGGTGATTTTTGGCGATTATGTTCGGTTTGTTATTTTTTTTTTTGTTTGTTCGAAAAATACGGCAGTGAAGACATTACACATGTGTTTATAACAATTTCATGAAAGTGAAATAATAGCAAATTTGTGATTTACGGAAACAATCCTTACAATATGGACAGCTGTAGTGGTTGTTTATGTCCATAGAAACAATTATGCACGTTTATAAAATAATATATGTGTATACTGTATAGTATATATTTATATATTAAATGTCGACACAAAAGTTAATACTTATGAAAGCTAACCATTGCAAAATTCTAGAACGGGTAAGATCTTCCATATCACTGAAGTTAATAACGTATCTCATCCAGCTGGAAGTTATCGTCTCTCCTAGACAGTTTACACATGAACCAAAGTAATTTCTGGAATATAAATACTTATTGCATGCAAATCGTTAGTATTATTATTATCCCTTAAATAAAGCATAGATATAGTTGGTCGCGCACTAGTTGTGGAGATATTACGAAGGTTTGAACTTCATTTCAATCTTGTATTGTATAGCAAGAAGAAAAAAAAACTGTTTTTAGGACTGTCTCAAAAAAGGTTAGATATTCATTTGATTATCCCCTCTACAGATTGATCAACTGGATGTGGCCCTTAACTGAAAAGGTAAAATTGAGAAAAAAAATATTATAAAGCAAAATAAAATTTAAATAAATGGTGATGGAATTGTATTGGTTTCTAGGGTTGGATAACTTGAATCCGGGTCTCTCTAACGATTTCATTCTTAATGACGGTAGTGAAAGTTTTTTAACACATAATTTGTCTATAGGGATTACTCTAATCCTTGATCCAAAATCTCGTGTTTATTAAAAATTCGCAGAAAATGACGTTGACATTTATAGGGATTGCTCTAATCCTTGATCCAAAATCTCGTGATTAAGAAAAAACAAAAATGTTTTGGGATTCGCAGAAAGTGAAATTTAATTCTTTCCAGACTAGTCTACAGCTAACCATCTCAATAAGTCAACAATTAAAGAAAATTTATGGTCACGAAATTTCATGACAAAAAAACGTTTTGTCACCACCATATAATTATACTCAATTTAACGATAATTGTGTCAAACTTTAGTATTGTTCAAGTGAACGAATATATATATCAGTACTAAATTAATTTCCGCACATGATATCTTTTTTTACGTATGGTCACCCGTTCATACATGTTTTAGAATACGCATATTACATTGTTTAATACATTTTATTTATGAAAATCACAGTTTTTGGTATGTTAACCGAGAATTTGTTTGTTGTGAAAAAGAAAAAAGAAAAGACATGTTTGTATTATAAACTGAAAATGTTTCATAAACAGAAGAAAATATATACATCATTCATAAATCATAATAGTATATATTAAATTGTTTTTCTTCAAACTTTTGTAACAAAAAAATTTCAAACAAAAATGTTCATTTTATTAATCAAATAAACTTATAAAAGATTGGAACACAAAAACACCAGAGCGAGCAAGACACATTCCACAGACTAATTTCATAAAAGACACGAGATGGTTTCACAAAGTAAAACTTCTATACAAATAAATGTATTTAACTTTCTCATGAACGTTACAAGAATAAAACATACAAAGCTCCTCAGAGCTCTTTATCATAGAATCAAGAGATGACAATAGGCGCGGTTTTGCTTCCGAAACAACAGTTCCAAGAATCCAGTAAAATCTTGGTTCCCCCATGATACAATACTAATCAGTATAAAACAAAACGCACACAGAAGTAAAGGTTCATGTGGATGTGGTTAATTACTATATCATTCAGCTCTAGACTGGCCAGCTCGTGAAGAGAGGATGATTCCTACAATAAGCCCGTAAAGAGCGAGCGCTTCTGCGAAGATAAGGATAAGAATCATCCCGACGAAGAGCTTAGGCTGTTGAGCATTTGCCCTGACACCAGCATCACCAACAATACCAATGGCCATTCCAGCAGAAAGACCAGCAAGACCACAAGCAAAACCAGAGGAGAGATGTGCGTAACCATCAAAGAGGTAGTAAGATTTAGCCTTTGGGTTAATCCCTGTACTGATGATAACAGCTATGATCAACCCATATATACCCAACACACCAGCCATAACAACAGTTACTATTGATTTCATCACTAACTCTGGTCTCATTACTCCCATTGACGCCACACCAACTCCACTCTTTGCCGTCCCGTAAGCAGCTCCACTCTTTGCCGTCCCGTCATTTTGGGCATGGGCCTGCCTAGTTTAAATCAAACTAAGCCCAATGTGTTCTTATTCCTATAACATGTCAACTATTTCTTTCTCTCTCTCTTTGATACTTTTTGAGTTACTTAAGAACTCTTTGTTTGTTCAGTTACTTTCTCACATCATTGTGGTATGTATTTCAAAATTCTCACATACAGTACTTTCATTAGTTGTTTATCTGAGAATTGTTGTTAGAATACCTAACATGATATTACCAACATTGTGAGACCTGACATTAACACCAAACAAAGAAGACATTACAACGAATTACAGAAACAGGACCTTATGCCTAGACCGTTACACTGAATAATCCAAAATAACATTTTGTTGGATTAGGGACCAAAGAAGCTTTCAGGCTTCATAATGAGTTTTATAAGTAACTGTCATCGGTACTCATCTTCTCCGTTCTCCATTCCGCCTCATAATTTCATCCAAAAACTTCACACAAAACATGGAAAATGATTCTCTTAAAGTCAGGAGTTGATTGATTCATTAACGCTTGTATCTATCAGATACTTTTTCATCAGCGATGCTTTCTGTCTACACTCTACAAGACTGGCATGCACAGTCTATCTAGCTTATCTTTTGTTCAAGGGAATGAAACAATAAATGTTCCGGGTATAGTAAGATGAATGATCTCTCCTAAACCAACTAACAAGGTTTTAGCTCCTAGATGAGTTGAGAACATAATAAGATGACTTACATGGAGTGATTATATCAGAGTGATATGCCACTCGTGCTTGGTGCTTGAAATGCTTCAGGCCCATTACTTTACATAGATGATGTCTTCGTCAGGGTCATCCACTTCCCAATTATCATTATCCTCTGCTGAATCAGATGGTTCGTTTACACCCTCACCGCTTCCTTTCTCAGCTTTTATTTTGTCCAGTATTGCAATAACCTGAAAACAATCTCTACATCAGTCTCTGACACCAAACTTGGTGATAAGAATAACCGCACATGAATCATCGGACCAAAGTATGCATAAAATGCTTAAAATATAGTTTGTTTGTAGTGAAAAGATATATAAGAAGCCTTACCCTGCTTCCTCTTTCCATAGACTCATCCTCAATAAATCTGACCTCAGGCGTCAATCTCAACTTCATTCGCTTCCCAAGCTCACTCCTAACGTACTTAGCTTTTGATTTCAACCCCGCAATTGCAACATCTTTCCCTCTATCATCACCAAACACGGATACATATACTTTCACCACCTATAATAACCCCAAAAGAAACCATTTTTTCAGCTTGTAACATCTCTATAAGCAACCCTCTCAAATCAACACACACAAAAGACAAAACTTATACTCCAAAGATGCAAAATTTATACTCCACCCACATAAATACATAACATACACAGGAAATTACAATTAGGGTTTCTCACCTGCAAATCATTAGAGACCTCAACATCGCTGATAGTGGTCAGGGAAGATAGGTAGCGGTCAGCTCCAAGTGCAGCTTCAGGCAACACGGCGTGCTGTAAAACAGTGTCAGTGAGAAGCATATCAGAAAGTTCCCTCATTATCTGCTTAGCCACCATCTTCACTCGCCTCGGGTTCGCCATACACCGTACACTCCGGCGAACGGAGAGATTCGTACGGAGGCTGTTAACCGGAGCCATTGATTGCGGGAAGTGAAAAGACTGCGACTTTGAATGAACGGTGGAGATTGGCGGATGATGATTGAAGAATAAGAAGTGAGATTGATTGGTGTGAAGCACGTTAGCCATCATCACAATGGATTCTTAAATCTCTTCTGTTCTGTGTTTTTGAGGAAGTAAACGAAACAAGAACAAACAATATCCAGTAGAGATGAGGGTATTATCGTAATTTTACACAATCGACTGTAACGTGGAAGTGCTGAATCCACGAAACCGATCCGAGTTAACAATTAAACCGAAATAAACCAAATCGATAACCGAATCAAATTTTTTTAGTATACAGAGGTCTCGATTTTTCAGAGACTCTGCTTTGTAGTAAGTTGCAATGAAAACAAAGAAAAGATTCAGACAAGAACAACACTTTAATCCATCCAAGACTCAATAAAAATAGTAGCAAATTAAGGTCAAATGGATCACAAAATTCAACAAGATTTGATTTTTTCGTCATCATATAACTTCTCCATTAGTACCCAAAATTGTGTTCATAAATGCAGAATCATAACGCCATCATCAGCTTTATCTACCGAACCCAACCACCTTCAATGTTGTGGATTCCTCCAACGAGACCATCATCTATAAAATCTCCTCCTCTCTTCACCTTATCCTCAGTTGGCTTCACCGGATAGTCCCCTGTGAAGCACGCGTAACAGAAGCTTCTAGAATCTTCCCCCAAGTGTTTCTTCAACGTCTCAAACGACAAGAACGCAAGGGAGTCACATCCTATGTAATCCCTGATCTCATCAACACTCATCCTATTCGATATCAACTCGTTTGAGCTTGGTGTGTCCACTCCGTAGTAACAAGATGCGATGATAGGTGGACTCGCGATCCTCATGTGAACCTCTTTAGCGCCAGCTTCTCTCAGTAAACGAACAATCTTTGACGAAGTTGTTCCTCTAACGATTGAATCATCCACAACAACGACTCTTTTCCCTTCTAAAACTCCTCGCACTGGTGATAGCTTCAGCTTCACACCAAAGTCTCTGATCTTCTGAGACGGTTCAATGAACGTCCTTCCAACGTAATGAGACCTAATCAAACCTTGCTGAAACGCTACACCAGCTTTAGCAGCGTAACCAAGAGCAGCCACAACACCAGAGTCAGGCACAGCGATCACCACATCGCAATCAACAGGTGACTCAGTAGCTAATATCTCACCAAACACATGCCTAGACTCATACACAGACCGACCAAAGACAATCGAATTAGGCAATGAGAAGTAAATGTGTTCGAAAATACATTGCTTAGGCTCAGGGTGAGGCATCAGACACTGACACTTGACACCGTCTTTGTCAACAACCAAAACCTCACCAGGATAAACCTCTCTCTCATAAGTAGCTTCAATCAAATCAAGAGCACAAGTCTCGGAAGCAAACACAACAGCTCCGTTACTTCTCCTACCCATAACTAAAGGCCTAAACCCATGAGGGTCACGAACAGCTACAAGCTTATCCTCAGTAACAAAGACCATAGAATACGCACCTTGAAGCTTCTCACAAGCATCAACGATTCTCATGAAAAAGGGTCTAGCTTTGGAAATAGCAATCAAATGAAGCACAACCTCAGTATCAGAGCTAGTATTGAAAATGGAACCGTTCTCTTCCAAATCAGCTCTCAATTTCGTGTAATTCACAAGATTGCCATTGTGAGCAACACCAACAGAGCCAAATCGATAACCAGCGACGAAAGGCTGAACGTTTTTGAGCATGGAAGAGCCAGCGGTTGAGTACCTGACATGACCGATGGCGATGTCTCCTGGTAACTGGTCGAGTTTGGTCTCGCTGAAAACTTCGGAGACAAGACCAACACCAGTAATGGTCTGAAGAACCTTGTCTTTGCTAACGGTAACAATACCAGCACCTTCTTGACCACGATGCTGAAGCGCGTGGAGAGCTAAGTAACAGAGACGTGAAGCTTCAGAGTCGCCGTAGATTCCGACAACTCCGCACTCCTCCCGAGGCTTCTCGTCGTAGTCGTCGTTGTCTGCCGCCAAAGGGGTAAGTGGGTTTGAAGAAACTTTAAGCGGAAGCGAGGAAGAAGAAGAAGAAGAAGAAGAGGATAGAGGAGAGAAGGAGGAGGAGGGTTTAAGGAAGGGAGTACGGAGGAAACGGTGAGGCTTGGAATTGTTAGAGAGTTTATTGGGTTTAGCATTGAGAGAGAGGGACGAAGAGATGCTAGAGGTGGCCGCCATGGATGTTGATGATGATGGAGGATTTTGAGGTTTGTGGCGGAAACAAAAATTAAAGTTTGCTCTTTTTAGGTTTTTTTTTTTTTTTTTTTTTTTTTTTTTTTNTGAGAAGTAAATGTGTTCGAAAATACATTGCTTAGGCTCAGGGTGAGGCATCAGACACTGACACTTGACACCGTCTTTGTCAACAACCAAAACCTCACCAGGATAAACCTCTCTCTCATAAGTAGCTTCAATCAAATCAAGAGCACAAGTCTCGGAAGCAAACACAACAGCTCCGTTACTTCTCCTACCCATAACTAAAGGCCTAAACCCATGAGGGTCACGAACAGCTACAAGCTTATCCTCAGTAACAAAGACCATAGAATACGCACCTTGAAGCTTCTCACAAGCATCAACGATTCTCATGAAAAAGGGTCTAGCTTTGGAAATAGCAATCAAATGAAGCACAACCTCAGTATCAGAGCTAGTATTGAAAATGGAACCGTTCTCTTC
>NC_025696.1:2796148-2797270 GCF_000633955.1 Camelina sativa | reverse complement strand
TTTTTTTTTTTTTTTTTTTATTTTCTATCTGATAAATTCGTCTTTTTTTTTGGTTGGGTTCAATTTGGGGAAAGGGTTTTGTGAGTAATGATGAATTGAGTGTATGTATAGCACACGTCGTCAGTGTGGTGACCGCCTCACCCTTTCAATCTTCGAATCTTTTATTTGGTATAATTCGTAATTTGATTTTATTTCTTTTTATATGTGTTTTGATATTTTCTACAAAGAGAATCTCTCTATTTCATTCTAGGTAGGTCCCTCCACTGTATCAAGTGTATGTATTTTCTTTTTCTGTGGCTCAAATTGCGCAAATTCAAAATGAATCGGGTCGGGTTGACAAATCAAAGAAAATGAAGCGGGTCAGGTAATTTGGTTCGGGCGCAAACAAGCAACTCTAGTTACCCAAATCAAAGCCATATGGGCTTTTTCTATAAGGGTCATGAAAGAAAGCCTTAATCTTCAAATTATTTTTCTCTTTCTTTTTCTGTCTTCAAATTTTTAGAAACTCAAAACAAAAGATAATCAGAGAGATTACAAAAACAGAAGAAGATCTTACTAAGTTCAAAACAAAATCAAATTGTTTTTTTATCAAAAACTTTATTTTGTTATCTGTATCAATTCAATACCCTTACCCAAAAAAACACACACAACCTATTTTGAATCAAAATTTATTTGTTTTTTTTTTTTTATCAAAAACTTAATTTTGTTATCTGCATCAATTTAATACCCTTACCCAAAAAAAAAACACACACACCCAAACCTATTTTGAATTGCTGTTGTTGACCATAAGAAAATTGGTAAAGAATTTATATAGTTTCACTGTATTGATATTTTTTTTTTTAACAAGAAGATAAACAAAGATAAGAACAATTTAATTAAAAGATCAAAAAACCATAAATAGGTAAAGACTAAAGAGTAATTTCGTAATATAGCATAAGTTTTAAGGGGCATAATGATAAATCAAAAACCTATGTATCATCACTTTAAATACCACAACGCTCCCCTCAATATTCCTCTGCTTGCCGTATCAATCCCAAATTTTTGAGCTTAAAAGCAACGCCTAACCCAAAAAAATTATGTTTTCTCTCTAACCTCTTTTTTTTTTTTTTTTCTTCATTCTCT
>NC_025696.1:2792766-2794230 GCF_000633955.1 Camelina sativa | reverse complement strand
TTATCATTTGTGACCATTTGAGACTATAGTTTCGTAACAATAAGATACATAATTAAAACGTTATTTTAAACACGAATTGTGACGATTTAAAAACGTTTTGTTAGTCTGTAATTAAGACAGTTTTGTTACTTTTTGGTGTCGTAGTTATTGATGACAAAATGGTTACTAATATATTCGTTGCAACTCTTGTGACGTTTTTGTTACAAATAAAAATTTGTGACCATTGTATTGCAACCATTCAAAAATCGTCACAAATTCGTAACAATGTTTATATTATGACTAAATACTTTATATTGTGACTAAATATTTCGTCTTAATACAATTATTTTCTTGTAGTGTTGGTCTTTTAAGTTTTAGAATTTTTAAGTTTTAGAATATCAATAATTTATGTAAGATTCTCAATGCACTTTTACTTGTGGAAAAGGAGGTCTGTAGATTATTTTCCACATTTGTCCACACAAAAAAAAAAAATTTATTTTCCACATATTAAGATTTGAGTCTCTCTCTCTCTCAAACTTAATTGACCAAACCATAAAACCAACGTTATCTAATTTCATTGGTACGGTGTACGTGGTACCTCCACCGAATCATCCCACCTAAATCTTACGCCTGATTTTAACAGTTAGATAATCTTCCCACTTGGATTTTCCCCACCTTCTACGAAAATAAACATACATATATGGCTTTAGTAGGATCTAATTAAGAGAATATCTACACGATACCAAATATATCTACGTACAAAGATCATTTCGAATAAATTTGTCGTTGTGGATTGAAACATGCATGAAATTTTTTTGTGACGATCGATGATATGTGTTTACGTTTACTAATTGAATTATGTTTAATAAAGGATTTAGGGCAAGTAGCCGGACTGAATCCCATGATCTCCCGGCATATCCNAGATAATCATCGGAGATACGTCGTTCGCGCGAAGCATCTCAACCATCCTATCTTTAGACGTCTCTTAGCTGAGGCTGAGGAAGAGTACGGATTCTCCAACGTTGGTCCGTTGGCGATACCTTGCGATGAATCTGTTTTTGAGGATATAATCGAGATTGTGATTCGTTCTGAGTCGTCATCTGGTGGTGGATGTGGTGGTATTCTGAGTCCGGCTACGTTAGAGGATCTCCGGAGATGTAGTCACGTTGGATTAGCTAAGAGCGTTGAATCTCGTCCGTTGCTTCCTCGGAATATTGCTGAAAAATCTGTGTGCTAATTATTTGAATCTATGCTTTGGTTAGAGATTTAATTTTTTTTTTTGTTTAATCTCTAATTAAAGTTTTTTTTTTTTGGTTTCGTTGCTAATTTTTAGTTTTTTTTTTTTTTTTTTTACTTTTGTTTTGGGAAAGGAGATGGCAAAACATTAGGGCTTGATTGTTTTTTTTTTGGTTGTCGCCAGTGTCTCGTCGTCGTCTATCATCCCAGATTTGAATGAAGATTATGTTGAAGTTTTATTTGGAGAGA